>NC_088925.1:5727500-5975000 GCF_038396675.1 Hydra vulgaris | reverse complement strand
AATTTAACAGAAAATAATAAAGTAGAAACTTGTCTGGAAATTGTATAAGTTTAAAAGTGACTATGATTCATAACGTCAAGTTTGCAAATCCCGATCGGAAATCTTAATTAAGATAAAGTCGATAACCGGAGGTAACAACAGAAAAGGCTGTTTTCAAACTCTTCTAACGCATTTACGCAAAATATTCTTTCATAAATTAAATGACCACGCGGAAAAAATCAAAAATTTTAAAAAATTTTTGACTTTTTAAAATTTTTAAATCGTAGTTGTTTATTTTTTTGCTATCAGTAATGCAAAAAAATAAAAAATAATAATAATAATAATAAAAATAAAATAAAAATAAAAAAGAAATAATCAGTAGTAAAATTATTTATATTATTATATTATTTAGTAAAATGTTTTTAAAGTAATAAATAAATAATAGCGTTGGCGTTAGCTTATATTTTACAAAAAAAATAAAATAATAATATTAACAATAATTGTTATTATTACTATTAATGTTATTATTATTATTATTTTGATTATTTTAAAAGTACCAAAATGCAATGGCAATTAGGGTAGTCAAAACCCAGTTATTTAAGAAGTAAAACTAACATTTATTTAAGATATGTTCAGCGCTCTCCTACATAAATAGCCGGATTTTGAAAACCCTACCGGCAAGCTCGCAAAAAACAAAAATTTCCAATATTTTTTTTTTGTCTAATCAAGATAGTGTCAGACCAGGATAAATTTTAAATTAAAATACTTTTGGTACCATTAAAAGTCTAGTCTTACCTAATTCATCATACCAAATTCTACTCAAACCATTTTGAGGGAAAAAAAGTTATGAGCTTTGTAAAGACCTCACTTTGTTCCAACTTTTCTTCATAAGAAAAACCATTAAAAATTACAACGGTTTATATAACGATTGCGGTTGCGGATGAGATATCATCTTATGAATGCTTTCTATTTAAGGTGGTACAAGCATGAAACTTGGTTGAAATAAAGATACAAACTAAATGAGCATCTCAATGGTTGGCAAGCAATTGATTTACTTCGAGGTTGCCATTTTAGATATCCTTCTTAAAATAAGATTATGCCGAATATCTCAACTATCATGTAAAGGTCAGTTTCAACTCATCGTTTTTCTACGGGAATTGGAACCCAGTGAAAAAAAACCGCATCCCGCATGGTTTCCATGTGAATGATGTGTGGGATTCTATGTAGGATGGATTTTCTCACGTGGTTATCGTATGAAATTTTGTAACATCAAAACCCATATAGGTTATCTCATGTGGGTTACATGTGAATTAAATATTGTATTTAACAATTTGGGAAATTCTAAATGGGTTTTAATTGGAAGACTGAAAACTAAAACGTATTCTGTTTTCTAAATACGACTTTGAACATTTTGAACTTGAAATGTGGTTGTTTATTTTCTAAATATTATGTTATTGCAATAAACATTATTAATATTAAAAATATTTATTAAATTTGTTATTTTTCAAATGTTTAGTATTACATTAAAAAATTAGGTGTGCATCGATGCCAATTTTTGGCCGATGGCGATTAGTCCAGGCCAATACCAATGCATCAACATCAAATTCGAACTTGTTCTCTTTTCGTTTTTACTAACAGGTAAAATAGGATTTTTTTTCAAATATAATGTTAACGGTCAATTTTAACGCTAGCTTATTTGCTAACGAAAAAAAAAGTTCGGAAGGAGGTGCTTCTCCCCCCCCCCCTTCCTTCAAAGATGATGATTTTCAAGTTATAGTCGGTTTTTTTACGAATTTAGGCGGCTAGTCAGGTATTTTACACTATTCAGTCGGGTGAATTTTAGTTCTAAAAACCTTCTTTTTTTAAGGAACCAGTCGATACTTTTTAAAGATTCACTCCTTCCCCCTCATTTTATTCGTAAAACCGTCTCTGTATATATATATATATATATATATATATATATATATATATATATATATATATATATATATATATATATATATATATATATATATATATATATATATATATATATACAGAGCCGGCCGGAGAGCGGTGCAGTCACACAAGGCCCCGCGATTCCGAAGGCTGAATCCAAAAAGCTGAAATGAAAGGTTCATTGAAATTGGACTTAAAATCAGACATAACAAATTTTATGATTTATGTGAAAAACATGTTTATTATTAACAAAGTAACAATGTTTAAAAAACGCATGCACACTATATATATTTTTTAAACCATATTGTGTATTTCATATACGATAGAATAAAAGAAAATCTTATATTTTTTATTAAAAAACAAGCTTTTTGACATTTTTCTAAAAGTGTTCTAATTTATAATTTATGATAAAAATGTTCTATTTTTATAATTTTTGGCTAAAAGTATTCTCTTTTTATAAATAAATAAAAAAACGTTCTATTTTTTGAACGTTTAAAAATTTTTTTAAAATTTCTCGTAAATTTTACCCTTATTGATTATTTTTTCCCGCCAAATCCTATGGTGTTGTTCTTTATAATAGTCAAAATTGTTTTTAGAATGTTCCAAAAATGACTTCTAGGGAAAGAGATGCTGGATGAAAGTATTCGTGTGGCTATGATAAATTAAAAAAGAAAAGAAAAAGAGAAGAAACTGCGGCAAAACTAAGAGACAGTTAAAAAATTTTAAAACCAGAAAAGGTGCAAGAAACTAATAATAATTATCATAATAAAGGAAAATGTTGATGAAGCAGAGGGAAACGTAAACAAAGACTAATCATCAATATCAAATAAACAAGATAAATCAGTGAAAAGTTTCCAGCTTCAAAACGATCAAGATATCGACGAAGATGATATAACTAGTATTACTATCAATGATCTCGGCTGTTGGCCTGTAAATGTAAGTGATAAAATTAGAATGAAAATTATACAAAATGATGTAATACAAGTGAAAAATTACAATTTTCCGAAAGATTATAACAATAGAAGTTTTTTTGAATGCTATTATTTAAGAAAATTAACGAATGGGGAACAACACAAGCGAAAGTGGTTATTTTATTCCAAAACTAAGGACTCCACATTCTGTTATGCATGTAAACTATTCTCATCAAATTCCGCTGCTCTTTGTTTAAATGGATAAAAATGATTGGGCACATTTAAGTTCGCGATTGCAAAGTCACGAAAGATCAGAACACCAGTTACAGGCCATGTATAAATTGTTACAACAATAGTTTTAATACTTGGAAAAACTACTGATGTAGAACATAAAAAAATATTAAAAATGAAACACATTGAATTACTTGGAAAATTTGACTGTAATGAAACAACATTTGGATCGTTGAGTTGAATCGGCACCGCGTCCCAATTTATCTCATAGAATGCAAAATGAGCTGAATTCTAATTTAGCTAAAAAATTCACATATCAAAGGAAGAAATTCCAACGTTAAAAATTTTTTTTTTAAATCTTGGATCATTATTTATATCCATACCACCTTAAGCGACACCTTGCTTAAAATAGAAGCGAAACAAATTTATATAAGAAACTTAAAGGTAAATGACTATCCATCTTATACATAATATTATAACAATGTGTATGGCGCAATAAAACAAGTGCAAGATTGATTAAATAAGAAAACAATGAACAGAACAGAATTCTAGGGTTTTCAATAGGTAATTTTAAAACTTATTTGAGTGGAAACTTTTATTTTAGTTCTTAGTAAAATTTTAGTGCGTAGCAAATAATAATACGTATAATAAAGCTGTTTTGCTTTATTTCAAGGTAAAAAAATCCTCAAAAATTTATATTTTTTTGGAAAACATAAATTTTCTATATATTTAAAATTGCAATTAAAAAAGATATACACAGTTAAAAAAAATATGTATTTTATGCAATTTCTGATGAAAGATAAATGCAATTTGTCAGCTTCTATAAGACAGTAGCTAAATGCTTTTAGCGTCTGCCCAAGATGTGTTTTTATTGAAACTGCCCAAGAAGTGCTTTTATCGAGACGCCATCTCAACTTAACTAAATTAAGAGCCCCAAGACATGGGGTCAATAAGTCGGAGTTAGCTTTAACTAGACTTTGCCTAAAAAAAGGGTATTTTACAAGGCAGCAGAAAATTTAAGTTTTTCCTTACCAATTAAAACTAGCACGTTTCAATATTCAAAAGCGGAGATAACTCTTCTTGATCAAATTATAGACCTATCTTTATACTCCCATACTTCTCAAAAGTAATAGAACGCACAATGTACAACAGACTCTTTACATACTTCCAAAATTACAATACTATTTTTAATAACCTATTTAGATTTAAAAAAAGGCTATTCAATTGAACATGCAAAGGACCATTGGATCATTCTCTATAAACTTGGTAATTACGGTAAAAAAAATGAAAATTAAAAATGATTTTAGTTGCTACCTAAACAACAGGAAACAAGTTTTATATTACAGAAATACCTATATTTCCCCTTAAATTATTACTTCTGGCAATCCCCAGAGATTCTTTCTAGGTGCTTTGCTTTTTTTATCTATATAAACTACATATTTTTATCTTCTAATATATTGAACATCGATATTAGAATACAATTTAAAAATTGAAAATAAGTATGCTAGAACTAAGCAATTAATGAGAGAACTGAAAATATTTACAAAATATCTTTAGTATCCTTCAACTTATGTCTAAACTTAAAATGATTTGGTATAAAAAATATACCATTATTACTTTAAACTTATTGATTACAAATACTAAACAGATTATTCTATTCAAACCTAATATATTCCAAAAACTTCATTAAAAAATCGAAGTTTTTGATATCTAAAAGAAGGCCACAGTTGTGAAACTCATTTCTTACATTTAAATTGCCTTGTTAAACAACAGTTACTTGACGTCAATATTACTAAAACACTTCCTTAATTTTAGAACTTATACGCATCTTGAAATTTTTTCATGTATATAATAACTGGAAATTATATTATATGTACACATAATATAATATGTGTATATAAATTATGTTATATTTATAAATATCTGGTTAGTTATCTTATTACTTTGGTTATGATACTTGGTTACTTTATTTATGTCGGAAGTAAAACATAAATGTCCTAGCAAACATTGTTTTAGTGGATTTGCAGTGGACTTATACAGGCATTTTTTAGCGGTTCGTTGGAGTTTTGCTGATCGGTTATTTAGTGGACTATTTGTGGCGTTATAAATGGTAAGCTGATAAATTTCCGACAATTTAGTAGTGGCTAGTCATTGGCTGCCACTAATGGTCCACTAAGTAACCAATTAGCAAAACTACAGCGTTCCTCTCAAAATGCCTATATAGGTCCACTGAAAACCCGCTTTGATGAAGTAAAACAACCTTTATTATTGCTTACTTCTATATAATAATCTTTTACAAAACTACATTAACATAAATATAGTTTTCTTAAGATCTCCATTGCGGAGCACATTCTTACATCTTCCCCTTCTTCTTTAAATGAAATGCTTTACTATCTAAGTTCGGGAATGTTTTAATATTTCCTCCATAATTCTATAGGACGTCTTTCTCTGTTTGGATATGTTTTCGGATTCGGTTCTTGATAATGGCTTGATAATGTTGCATCGGCATAGTAGTTGTTATTTCCTTTTCTAGTGAAACTGGTTCTGAGAGTATTCCTCGTCTCGCTCTTCTTTAATTGGTGACGGATTAATTGTATATCCATTGGTATTTTCTTCATGTGTGAAGCATTCCGAGTTTTTTGCGAGTTATCAACGGGAGATTGGGCAGTAGTCATTGTACCGTTCTTTGCCGTAATTGTGTAGGGTTTAAGCTCAAACGATGCCGTAGTTTTGTTATACCTTTTTTGTTTTATCAGTACTGTATCTCCAATGTTTAAATTTGGATTGTTTGCGTGGTATTTTGAATCGTGGTATTTCTTTCTGTATAACTTAGCATTTTCTTGTCTCCTATTGGCTTGATCATTAATATTTGAATTAACCCTTGTCTAAAATGAGGGTATTGTGAAACCTGTAAGGCGATTGAACATAAGTGTAGATGGTGGTATCCAAGTTGTGCAATGGGGAGTAGTACGGTAGGAGAACAGGAAGTAGTAAAACTGCTTTTTCCAGTCTCTTCGTTCAATGTGTGCTGCTTGTTTTGTTTTCATCAGTGGTTTCATGAATGATTCGGCTTGTGAGTTAGTTTGCGTCCAAAGCGGCGTGATTCGTTTATGTTCAATATTCAGTTTGTTAAAAAACATCTTTATTTTGAATGAAGTAAAAAAGGTGGTTCATTATCGCTTATAATTTTTTTCGGTATTCCATATACTGCGATCGTTTTCCGTAGAAAATCAGCAAGAAGGTCAGCGGATGTATTACTTATAATATCGACAATCGGAAATTTTGATGTTTGGTCTATGAGAATTACCAAATAAAATCCGTTAGGTAAAGGACCAAGGTAATCTATGTTAAGTGTGTCCCAAACTTCCAAATGGTGTTGGTATGATTAATAGTTCGACTAATGGATTTTATTTACTAAGTGCTTGACAAATTGCACATTGTTTTATATATTGTTCTACTTTAGTGTCTAGGCCAGGAAAGTAAACTTTCTGTACAACTAGTGCTTTGGTTTTCTCGAGTCCCATGTGACTATTATACGCCAGTTGTATAACCGTAATCTCTAGTGATCGTGGAATTATAATTCAATTTGTTTTAGGATAATGTCTGATGTTTGATTTACTGTAAGTTCTTGGCTAATCTTACGGTAACCAAGTAACTCTTTTTGAAACATTCTTATTTCTGGAGGACAATTCGGATGTGTTAATTTATACCAGGTATTAGTGGCGCCTAACTCTGTAAGTATTCGTAGAATAGGATCGGCTTTGGTTTCTCTTTGAATATCTAGTAGTGAAAGGGATTTAGAGCATGCGTATTCAGCAGTAAAGTTGACATATTTTTCTAGCATTTCGTTGTCACAAGGGTTTACCGGGTGTCGACTTGGATAATCAGATATATTATGTTTTCCTTGCACGTAGTGTAAATCAAAAGAATATCCCTGTAATCGTAAAGTCATAAACTCAATGCAAAGTGGTACTGTAGCATTTGGGTTGTTTAAAACCTTCACAATAGCTTCGTGATCGCTGTACATTTTAAAAGGGTGTCCAAACAGGTATGTCCTGTTGTGTTCGCAAGCGTACACTATAGCTAAACATTCTCTTTCCCGCGTAGATTAGCGGGAAAGAGAATGTTTAGCTATAGTGTACAGGTGACAGCGCTTTTGAATTATAAGATATGAGTTTAAATTCTTGTTTATTTGGCGTGTTTTGTACTATGATTGCCGATATGCTTACAGGACTTGCATCGGTGAAGACTGTAGTTTCTTTGTTGGGATCGAAGTACCCAACGGATGAGTCTGATGTCATAGCATTTTTCAGTTTATCAAACGCACGCTGGCACTCAAAGTTCCAGTTCCATGATGAATCTCTATGAAGAAGGTTTATTAAAGGATAAGTAATTGTACTGTAAGGTAGAATGAAACGCCTAAAATAGTTCATAAGCCCGAGAAAGCTTTGAAGAGCTTTAGTGTTTTCTGGTATAGACATGTTTTTGATATTATCAAGTTTTTCAGGATCTGGTTGCATTCCTTCTTTTTGAAATATAAATCCAAAAAATTTAACTTTTTCTTTTCCAAATAAGCATTTTTCAAAGTTTAGAGTTAAACCTTTCTGTTTGAATTTTTCTAATACTTTGTGTAATATTGAATTGTGTTGTTTTGCATTTAAAGCGAATATTAAAACATCGTCAGCAATATTAAGAGTTCCTACTATATCTTTCAAAACTTCTCGTAAAGCGTTTTGTAGTTTCTCCAGCGCAGAATATTCTCCAAAATAAAGTCTTGTGAAACGTTTAATTTGAGTTTTGGATTGAAAAGTAGTAATTGATCTCGATTCCTGAGTCTTTAAGTTTTATAATAACATCGTTTTGGGTTGCAGTCGGGGAACGCGTTTTTCCAATAGCTTTGTTAGCGGCTTACATGTCTACGCAAATCCTTAGGTTACCGTCATTTTTTGGAACAATTACCATTGGGCTTATCCAGGGTGTCGCTTTGTCCGTTACAGTTTCAATTATTCCTTCTGCTTCAAGCTTTGTAAGTTACATCTTTAACTTTTTCTCTAAGTGCAAAAGGAATTCTCCTTTCTCTTTGTGTGACTGGTGGTATACTTTCATTTATTTTCAACTTAACTTGGCAGTTAGAAAGTTTTCCTATTTTCCCGCTAAAAACAGAATTTTTGTATGAGTTTATAAGTGGTTGTAATTGCTTAGAACGTTAAGAAGGAGAGTAATGTTTATTTTGCTAATGTTCTGCATGGAATGGCAAATTTGTTGTTTACTGTCGCCATAATTATTTTGCATTGTCTTTTGTTTGTTTAAAAGTTTCTCATTGACGTCAGTATGTACCAGAGCTTTATTCAATTGTATTAAACCGAGAAAATTTGGCATTGTTTCCAGATAATAGATTTTTGTGGTGCGTTTTAATCACGTGGAATGTGGACTGAAGGAATTTCGTTTGACTTTCTATCACGGCATTGATTTGCCCTTCAAATTTAAGTTTTGAATTTTATCCCCGTAAGTAATAATCTGTGTTTTAGATTTATATAGGCGAAGCGGTCTTTTGATTAAACTATTTATCTTTTCAAATGTTTTAAAGTTTAGAATATTGATCGAAGCTCCGGTATCTATTAGAACGGCTATTGGTATATGTTAATCGTTACCTCAAAGTTTTCGACTGCGTCAGTATTTATCTTGTTAGCATTTACAGAGTACAAGTCTCTGTAAATGCTAACAAGATAAATACTGATTTATTAAAGATTTAACTTTGCACGAGGATTTTCGGATTCATTGATATCTTTGTAAATTGTATTTATTGGTTTCGTATAGATTTGTTCATTTCTTTGGTATTTTTCTTGATGTGTTGCTGTATTCTGTTCTTTTTGGTTCTTACTTTTACAGACTGTTGCAAAATGTCCAATTTTCCCGCAGGACTAGCAAGTTTTCCCTAAAGCTAAACATGGATTAGTGTGCGGGAATTCAGTTCCGCATCGATAACAAATTTTTTTCAACGACTTATTTATAATCTCATGTTTTCAATATCCAGTTCTTCTATTTGATTGTCCATCAGCTCGAATGTTTTTGCAGTAGTTAACAAATCTTGTAAAGTTTTGTTAGGATTTTGAAAACTGTATTTACGAAGTTTTGAAATGTTTCGAATCGTTTAATGTAGCGTTTCCAGCTAGAAAATAACTTACTTGCATCTTCCGTACATGAAAATGGTAGAAAGTTTGGTAGAATAAGGTTTTTTATCGCCATAGTAAATATAATGTTTATTTAAATCCTCTTATTTATTTTTTTTTTATCTTCGTCGCCAATTCGATGAAGTAAAACAAACTTTATTATCGCTTACTTCTATATAATAATCTTTTACAAAATTACATTAACATAAATGAGCCCATGTCACTTTTTTCAATATTTTGAGTTATTGCCACCAATGGTTAGGATTTTGTTTATTCTAATACATGGCAGAGTGGTATAAGTCTAATGATATCGATAATGATACTGGAACTGTTTTTTGTTATGCTCCTCACTAAACAGCTGTTTTTGTTCACAGCCATAGTGATATTAGTCAGACTTCTCAAAACTAGATATGAGTGACTTATACCACTACGCATCTCAGGAGCTCAAATATAGTTTTCTTAAGATCTCCATCGCGGAGCACATTCTTACACCCGCTATAGCATGTTTGCAGGGGTATTATAATTAGTTTATAACTCTTGGTTCTATTTTATTGATATTGGTTGTGAAATATGAATATAAAGAAGACCAAGGAAGAAACAAGAAGACCAAAGTCTTCTGCTGGCTCTGGCCAAGGGGTAAATATCGCATTTTTTGGTCTTTGAGCCAACTTACAGACATGGAGCAAGCTTTAAAAGCCCCCAACCTGCCTAAACGTAACAGCAACAAGTTGATAAAGTTGATAAGTTGATATTTTTTGTACTATTTTTAACTTAAATATTTATCGATGAATATTCGAATATTCATCGATAAATATTAGGTTTTATAGTATAATTTCTTAGCGTTCAAAAATTATGACCGTATAAAATTTGTAACCCCCCTCAAATTGAAGGGCTCAAACTTTATCTGGTCATGTTTTTTGAACGCTGAAATATTATACAATAAAACTTAAAATTTATTGAAAAGGCTTTTTTGTTACCAGACTCCAATCATTGCAGTTTCTTGCAATACATCTTTATTTGACATAACATATAAATGTTTGGAATTTGTCTGGAAGTTATTCATCTCATAGACCAATAATTGCTGGATCCACCCCTGCTTCAGTCATAATTTTTACGTTACTAGAAAAATTCTCATAATATTACATTATCAAAATCATTAGAAAAAGATTATATTAAAAATGACAAAGAAAGAAAAAAAAAATTTAGTTGTATTAAAAATTTTTAATGAAACTTCCTAACCGAGTAATATAATGTATATATATATATATATATATATATATATATATATATATATATATATATATATATATATATATATATATATATATATATATATATACTATATATATATATATATATATATATATATATATATATATATATATATATATATATATATATATATATATATATATATATGTATATAGATATATACATTGTATATATGAGCAATCAGCTGACAGGTGACAGCACACAGGCAGAATTTCGTTGACAAGTGCCATTTTGCAGCGCACAAAACAGGTTTGTTTCATTTTCTTAAGTCTGGTCCGTGTCAACGTCACGGAAGTTTTTTAATGATTAAAGGAAGTATCCAGAAGTTTCCAGAAATTTCCAGAAGCATGCAGAAGCTTCCAGAAGTTTCCAGAAGAAGCATCTGGAAGCATCCAGTAGCATCGAGAAATATCAAGAAACATTCAGAAGCATCCAGAAGCATCGAAAAGAAGCATCTAGAATCTTCCGGAACAGGTTCACACAGGTTCATTTTACTATATAAGAGAAATGTAAATCGACATGTAATTCAGTCAGTATATGGAAGTCAGTATTATCAAGACAGTTTATCGAAGTGAGTTTTATCAAAGTGTTTTATCAAAGAACATCAATACAAGAAGTGAAATTTCATTACATCAATACAGTCCACATCCAACCAAGATGTTGTGTTCCACAGAGCATTGTTGTATCATCACAAGGTAAATGTAACGCGGTAAGCCTTGAGAAGCGTGATTATTTTTTTTTTTAAATTTTATGATTTCAAGTGCAAAAATGGCTACCGACAGTCTTGGATTGAAACTAAGAAAGAAAATTATTGGCGAATACGTAAGTGGAATGTCACAAAAAAGTATTTGTGATAAATATCGCGTGAAAAAATGGACCGTATCAAGACTATGTTCCAAATATCGTTCTACGGGGAAGTTGGCAGCAGAAAACAAAGGTGGAATACCGCGTTCCACCACTTCTAGAGAGGATTCTATGATCTTCAGATCCGTCAAGAAGGATCCCTGGATATCATCAGTCGAGATACAAAAGCAATTAGAGCTGCCTGTATTGGACCGAACAATAAGACGACGTGCTGTTGAAGCCGGATTGTTTTCTCGACGCCCTGCAAAGAAACCGCTGATTTCACTAAAAAACCAGAAGAAAAGACTCCTGTTTGCTACATCTCTTATTGACTGGAATGTGCAGAAATGGCGAACTGTCCTGTTCAGTGATGAATCGAAGTTCAACATCTTTGGGAGCGAGTGCATTTGCCGTGTACGTCGACCGGCCGGAAAACGCCTCGATTTACGTTACTGCCATAAGACCGTGAAGCATGGTGGAGACAATATAATGGTCTGGGGGTGTTTTTTTGCTAACGGTCTAGGTCCAATGCATCAAAACGATGGAATAATAGGCCATTTCATGTATAAAAGCATCCTGAAAGATGTTATGTTACCTCATGCTGAATGGAATATGCCAATAAAATGGGTTTTTCAGCAAAACAGATCCGAAACACACTGCAAAAGTAGTCAAGCAGTGGTTTCAAGACAACCATTTATCGGCGATGGATTGGCCGCCTCAACCTCCGGATCTCAACCCTATCGAGAACCTGTGGAAGATCGTCAATCGCAGAATTAATCGTGAAGGTGTTCGTAATAAGGATCAACTGTTTGAACAAATTCAAAAGGCCTGGGCAGCGATTCCACAAAGTTTCATTGATCGCCTGATCAAATCTATGCCTCGAAGATGCAAGGCTAAGATCGAAAACAAAGGATTCGCCACGAAATATTGATAGCGAAACACAGCTTGGTCAACATTTTGTCGAGTTGCACTTGTTTTGTCCAGAAGGAAATCAACATTTTTTAATACTTTTGATTAATTTATTAATTTTCGTGTACAAATAATAAATTTTGTGATGAATAAAACTTGAAGAACTTTGTCTCTAAACAGTTACATAGTTATTTCTCTAAATTGAAAAAATGCAGCACTTTTATATACACAAACTAAAATCTCATTATTTGGGTGCACTCTTTTTGTCAGATAATCTATATATATATATATATATATATATATATATATATATATATATATATACATATATATATATATATATATATATATATAAATATATAAATATATATATATATATATATATATATATATATATATATATATATATATATATATATATATATATATATATATATATAGACATATGTCTTTTTATTTGATATTCTGTGCCGAAACCAAGGGCATAGTATCTACGGTACTTTTTAAGGGGATGGGAGAGAGAGAGAGAGGAATTAAAAGTCCGCATGGCAACAGGGGAAAGGGTTCAAACTTCAAAATTTTAGGCGTACGTACTTTATAGCCGACCCCTTAACAAAATTTTACGGCCTAATTAACTGAAAATCGTAATTTTTAATTTTTTAGGTACAGTTTCTTTGTTCGGGATAGTCCATTAAGTACGTACGTTCGGAGAGAAATGGGGGGTCTGCATATGGCTTATATGAGATAGGAGGAGGGGGGCAGTTGGTCAATTATAAAAGTATGGAGACACTAAATTAAAGAAAATATATCATAAAATGTTGGGTTGGTGGTTAAAAGCGAAGGTACTTTTAGGGAGGCAGACGGTACTCAAAAAAGCGTATAGCAAAATGCGGGGAGGAGGGGTTCAATAAAAAAGCGTAAGTACTTTATGGACGACCCCTTACTGACACAAACAACGTTTTGATTAGTTAGATTTTTTGGCATACATACATTTTTTGCCATATTTGTGTTTACTTGCTTAACAATTTGGTTGCATTGATATTGGTTTGAGTGTGCATTGACACGACAAATCATATTTTATGGAACGCTAATAGAGAATGTGCAATTGACAACTGCTTCAAATGTATGTAATTTAGGTAATACAACTTAGAACAACTTAATGTTTCTTATATGTATACATTCAACTGTTATATAAGAACGACTTAAGGAGTTAGCAGGGAAAAACACTTTTTGAGTTTTAATGTTTTATTTTCTTTTATTTGATTTTTTGATTAGGTTTTACCATTAAAATAAAATACCATTAAAATAAAATATTTTTAATTTTTTTAATTTTTTTTCAAAAAATTAAAATAGTTAAAAATATTTTATTTTAATGGTATTTTATTTTAATGGTAAAACCTAATCAAAAAATCAAATAAAAGAAAATAAAACATTAAAACTCAAAAAAACAAACTAAAATGCTCCACTAGCATATGTCTTTCCTTGCTCAAGTTCCTTTTTATCATTAAAAATTTTTCTGATTACAAGAAGTTTTTTTCTTCTTTGTTTTACTGAGCTGGTTGACTTTTTTCAAACTGCTTGACACGCTGAATATCAAATTTTCTTAAGGTGGTACATACCTCAAAAAATTATATCATAAAATATTGGTTCTTAGTTATGTCTTTTTGATTTATTTTGACAAAAATAAAATTACAAATACAAAAATTAAAAAAAAATTAAAAAAAATAATTAATCTTAAAAATAATTAAGCAAATACACTAATTATGCAAATTTTTTGTTCCAATATATCTTTTTATTGCAAAAGATATTTACATCAAACTTTGCAAACTAATCAATAATGGTGGAAGGCATGTTCTGAACTAAAAAAATTATAAATCCAAAATATAACTTTAATTTGCTCAATTACAATAATTCGGGTAATTTTTCCCTAAATGAAGTACACAAATGCATATAAAAATAAGTAAAAAAAATGAAATAAAAATATTTTTTTAGTTCAGAACATAGACTTCTATGTAAAAAATAAATCCTAAAAATTTCAATAAACTTGACAAAACAGATTTTAAGTTATTTAGGATCAAATTTGAAAAAATGCCAATCTGAGAAAAACTCATTAAAAACATCTAAACAATTACTATAAAGTCTAAAAAGTTCTAAAAGCATACATTTCACCTTCTATAGCAATATTTTTATCATCAAAACCCTTTTTTATTGCTCTGAGCTTTTTTCTTCGTTTTTTAACAATATCACTTGATTTTTTTTAGAACTTTTTATGCGTCCTTTATCATATTTATGTAAGTCGTATATACAAAATTGACCAGATTGCAAACCAAAGCTATAATAAACACTTAACAAACCATAACCACCTTCATTGAAACATAGCACTGCAGATGCTACAGCTATATCAATTAATAAATTTCCTACAAAATCCTCTTTGGGGCACCGTTTCCATATTAAACTATGCAAAGCTTCATTAAAGTTTTGTGTTTCATTAACAAGACAAACTTCAAGTAAAGTATCATTGCCTAAATCCTTATAACTAAAAATATTTTTGATTTCATCTGCAATAGCAGCAGGAATATTGACTTTACTTTTATATTGATTATTTTTAATTTCAATGGCAGTCTTGTATTAACACCATGAATTCCATGGAAAATACTTATAACGTTCTTCAGGCGAAGCATTTTCTGAACAATGATAAATAATTGCAGCTATTACCTATTTCATGCTATATAAGTTTCCTTTATTAGCTCTAATAGCACAACCATAAGAGTTCTGAAGTGTGTTTATGAGTTGATTAGTAAGACGATTTTTTCCTGATATTGTTTTTCCATCAGAAAGAATTTTTCCTTTGAGAGAAACTTTTATCGCACGTATACGTGTTCCCATTCTTTTCTGGACATGGCCAACACACTCTTGTTTCTTTATTGTTAATCCAGGATAAGGGTTATTTTTAACAACTTCAAGAAAAGATTTACTGTCGCCATCACCCAAATAAAATAAATATTTAAGTTTTCTTGTAGAAATGGATCTTTGAAAGATTTTTAACATACCAGCAGTTTCCATTGAACAAGAACTTCCTTTATGATTAATAGAGCAGTTGTGTTCTGCTTTCCAACAGTCATATTCAGGAGTGCCTTTTTTGGATTTCCAATATTAACACTGTTTACAACTTTTTGTTAACGTCTCAACATCTATACACTTACCGTTTGAAATAGCAGTAACAACTCCATTTATGGAGCTGAAACCACGATGCTGTCATGATCCATCAAAACTTGCAGTAACATTTTTTATAGAAGAACTATCATTTACTGAAAATTCTTCTGCTGCCTTTTTCATTGATTTTTCAGACTCTAAAACATAAGATCTGTGGAGTTTTTCATTTACAACGTTGTAACATTTTAATGACATTGGTTGAGGCATGTTCATACAATAACTTAAACGTTTGATAGCTACCGTCAACCGGGGTGACTTCGGACAATTTTCGAAGAAAATATTAAATTGTTTCATTAAAATCAATACAAAATGGAAATATTTTTGTGGATCGTATCACTATAATTATAAAGAACATAAAGAAATGTTGGCTTTCAGCTTTCCAATATGATATTAGCATAAATAATCGATCTGAAAATCAAAAAATCAAAATCGGAAAATGGGGTGACTCCGGACACTTGAAGTTTGGGATTTTTAAAGATAAAATTTCAACATTAAGGATTTTAAAATAAATGTATTATTATGTGAAATAGCTGCTTAATTAAAAAATTTTTTATTTCAAATAAAAAACAAAACAAAACAACTATTGCTAAACTATTTCAAATACATTTATAATTAATGATAAAACTACAATGATTATTTATCATTTCTATTCCTAACTTTGATCTTGATCGTTTAATGTTAGAAGCATTTCTGCAAGAAATATTTTTTCGTTTCATAAATGAATTTAACCAGTCAATTCCAGGTATCTGCAAATTACAGCTGTTTAACCCATTACGATTTTTGAGGAAATCAAAAGCCATCATTCTAACATCTAATCTTCCGATAGGAAAGCCCAATTCAGCAACAGCTTCTAGTATTTGAGCAATGAGTACCTCATCTGCTTTGCCTATAATTGTCCGGCCTCCAACCTTCTTCAAGGTGCGTTTTCTAATGTGATCATGCAATGTTGATTTTTTGACTTTATGCTTATAGCAGCTTTTCGAATACTCATGCCTTTACAGTGATCTTCTATAGCTTTTTTTATATCTTCTTTAGAGCTTGTTCCACACAACACTTTTAAGTTTAGTTAACGTTTGTTGTTTCGCGCCATTGCTAAAAGAAACTGAAGTAGAATAATAAGTAATGCTCTGTCCGAAGTCACCCCGCTGTCCGAAGTCACCTCGCTGTCCGAAGTCACCCCGGTTGACGGTAAATGACCTTTTCCAAAACAGAGCGATAGTTAATATCATATCCCGTTTCACCATTGTTTTTGTTAAAACTTAAAACTTTCTTTGAAGTATAAAACTCGTGTTTCCATTCACAGGTACAGCAAGTAAATATAAAAAGATGTGATAATCCTTTTTTTTTTTTAATATTATGATTAAAATCTAACTTTCCAAGACATATTGGACAAAAACCAACATTATCAACAATGTTTTTAAAGATTTGAGTGTTAAAAAAAAACATAGCATTCAATATTTTGACTACAATTTGTATCTAATTCATACTTGAATTCGTCATTTTTTTTTTTTTTAGCTGATGCAGATATACTTATTTCGTTTGTTTCTTTTGTTGTAGCTTAAGACAAACCAGAATTTAATTGATTTTGAGTGAATCTGTTACCATAAAATTTTCTTTTTCTAGCTTTTGATTTCAGTTTTCTCCTATTTGAGCCCATTATAAGTAAAAAAATTTGGTTTTATTTAATAAGAAGAACTTAAACTAATTTGCATTACATAAATCCAGTAAATATATGGAAGTACAGTGGTTGTGTTGCTTGGAAATATGTCTTTAAGTCAAAACAAGAAGCTATAGGCTATAAAGTTAATTTCCATACTAAATGAACACAAATATAGATTGGAAATAAAATAATTTCAGGTAACACCCTGGTTGCTAAAACCGTTGCTAAGGAACTAGAAAATTATAAACATTTCAAATGCTAAATTAGACTAATTTAGATGATGTTTAATCAAAATTTGATCTTATTTTCAGAATCAGCAATGTCAAATCGACCAGAAAAACTGATAATTTAAATTTTGAAAATTTTGAATTTTTTGAGGTATGTACCACCTTAAGCCTTATATCGTAAAATACCCATTTTCTATGTTTAGTTTTTTAAAAACTGGGAGTAATCCTTGGGCACCATCATTGTATGCAATAACAGCAGATGCAACTGCAGTTTTAAAAACACCATTCCCAATGTATACTTTTTTTGGGCACCGTGTCCATATCAAATTGTTTAAGGTGGTAGTATAGTAATTAAAATTGAAAAATTCATTTTTTCAAAAATACATTTTTTAGCTAATATAACTATTGTAGAGTCGAAATCTTATCTTGCTTTATAATAAAAAAATCAGTATATACCTCTGAAATTGCTTTTAAATTGTTCAATCTCAATTTTTATCCGTAGCAACGCTTTATTTACCAGGTTGCTACGGGTTTTTGCAATCAAAGTTATATATAAACAATAAAAACAGTTTCATGCTAAACTTTTATAATGAAAATTGTTAATCAGCAGTTACTTCTTGTTTATTGACTCGATTTATACGCGAATGAGCACGCTTTATTGCTATTTTATGCTCTTTATAAGTTCACCAATAGTCTATAGTGTAGTATACATCAGTCAATTTTTTAAATATCTTATTTTAATAAAAGTGTAATGGGTCGAACGAAAAGAAAACAATCTTCTAAAAGAGTATACCAAAATAAGAAAAGAAAGTTTTATGGAAACAGACATACAAATGTCTGCAAAAATAATGAAACCGTAGCCATACCTTCAGTTGAAAACATACCATGTTCCTCATCCTACAAGAAGTTGTTCAACAAAGAAGTTGTAAATGAACCTCAACAGATAAATGAAGACTTTAACTTTATTATGAACTTTGGTTTACTTAAAAAAGCAATAATGGTCCTTAAATGCCCAGAATGTAACAAGTTAGTAAATTTGCAGTTTGATTCTTCAAAAAATATGGCCTAAGTATTGGACTAAAAATTTGTTGCAGTGATTGTGAATGGGAAACGATTTTTTTTTCATCTGCTAAAATGGATAAAAAAATTAATTGTGTTGGACGAAAACGCTTTGACATAAACACTCGTACAGTAATTGCATTTCGTGAAATGGGTAAGGGATTTTCAGCAATAGAAACATTTTGTGGAATTATGAACATGAACCCTCCAATGAATAAAAACTGCTATAATGACACATTGCACATAATGTTGGATGTCTATCAAAGTTTGGTTGACAAAAGCATGTCAAATGCAGCAAATGAGTTACTATCAATCAATGAAACATCTAAAGATATTATTTGTGGGTTTGATGGATCATGGCAGAAACGTGGATACACCTCAAACAATGGATTAGTAACAGCTGTTGCTGTAGAAAATGGTAAGTGTGTTGATTACGAAATAGAAACAAAAACTTGTAAGTTGTGTTCTATATGGGAGTTAAAAAAGTACACACATCATGAAGAATATAATGATTTTCACTCCTTACATTATAAAAAGTGCAAAATCAGTCATACCGGTTCAGCCTCCTCTATGGAATCAAGTGGTACAATAAAAATATTTTTGCGTTCTGAAAAAAAAAATAATTTGAGATATACAACGTTTCTAGGAGATGGAGATAGCAGTTCATATGTTAATGTCGTTTCTGCAAAACCTTATGGAGATTTTGAAATAAAAAAAGCAGAGTGCATTGGGCATATTCAAAAACGTGTTGGTACTAGATTAAGAAACTTAAAAAAACAAAATAAAGAAACTTTATGTGATGGCAAAAAGTTAGGAGGAGCAGGTCGCTTAACAGAACATGTTATAAATACATTGCAAAATTATTATGGTAAGGCAATAAGGCAAAACGTTGGAAATTTATATGGAATGAAAAAGAGTGTTGCAGCTGTACTTTTTCACTGTTCTGAAAGTTGTGATGGCGAAACGCGTCATCAGTTTTGTTTGCGTACCAAAGATTCTTGGTGCAAATTCCAGTCTGACAAACTGACTGGCAAAATTTCATATAAAGAAAATATTTGTATTCCCGCTGCTGTCTGCAACACCATCAAACCAATATTTATAGACCTTGGTTCCGATAAACTTCTTGAAAAATGTTTGCATGGAAAAACGCAGAATCCCAATGAGTCTTTAAACCAGTTGATATGGAAGCGATGCCCAAAAGATATATTTATTGAAAGAACTGCTCTAAGTATAGGAGTAGCCTCAGCTGTACTAAATTTTAATGAAGGGCAGCAGTTCTTAAATAAATTGTTTAATGAGCTTGGAATGGAATTCGGTGTAAATGCGCAAAATTACTGTTTACGTAAAGACAATAAACGAATCATTAAAGCAGAAAAACAATGTAGTACTAAAGTAAAATCAAGAAGAAAAAAGTTAAGAGCAATAAAAAAAGGTTTTTGGGACCAAAATGAAGAACTGGAAGGTGTAACTTATAAAAGTGGTGAATTTTGAACTATTTTATTCTTCTTTTTTTTTTAATTGCGTTTTTCTCAAAATCATGTATTTGGGGTTTGCGACGTGGATTTTTTAAAAAACCAATTATCAGATTTACTTGAAATTTGGCAAACATACTGACTACATTAGTATCTACAACATACACTAGGATAATTTTTATTGCTTCTCTCGTTCAGTAATTTTTAATCATTTTTTTTCATAAATTACCCCCAAAATTGCAAAATTTTACACAAATGCAAATATTTTTTGATTTTTTTGACCATATCAAAATCTTCTAGTCTATGTTGCAATGCCACATGTAATATATCACCAGCCAAATTTTCAATAAAAAATATATAAGGGTTCTTGAAAAATCTCTGTCACAGTTTACCCCATTTATGGGCCTTCAGCGATAATTATGCTGAAGAAGATTTGTCCTAATTTTTTTTTTTTTTTTTGCTTATTGATGTTATATTACATATTGTAGAATTTTTTTTTATTTGAAAAAGGTGATTTTTTTTTTTTTTTTGCTAATTACTATACTACCACCTTAAGGACTCATTGACATTCTGTGTATCACCGTGTAAACATTTTGTCAAAAGTTCATCACTACCAAGACCTCTGTGAGAAATTATTGGATCAATATTATCTGAAACAGCTTTTCGAATTTTAATTTTTCTTTATATATTTTTGCTCCTGTAATTTTATCACTTTGGTATTTATACCAAGAATCAGAGCAACGTTGTCAGAATTGATGTCAGATTTCTAAATTTGGCTCATTTGTTGTATGGTGTAAAACTGCAGTAACAGCCTTTATCCTCTCATAAAGATTGACTCTATTTTGTCGTATGATCATTTCAACATAATTTCGAAGACTGTTCATCACTTTATTAGTTTCCCTCCCCAATGTTTTTACCATCAGTCAACTTTTTACCCTTGTAATCGGCTTTATATTTTTATTGGACATGTTCAATACATTCTCCTTTGGTGATGGTATGACCTGGATATGGATCTGATTTACAAATTTTATCAAAAGATTTTGTTCGATTGGTGATCTTTTGAATTTATCAACAGATCACCGATCAAGCAAACATTTTTTTCATTCCAACAACTTCCATATATTCAGCACTTCCAACTTGATTTATTGAACATACGTGAGTTTCTTTCCAGTTGTTATATGCATCTAAATTACCTTTTTTCAGTTCCCACATTTCACACTGTTTACATTTTTTAGATAAAACTTCTGTGTCAATGCATTTCCCTTCTGAAATTAGTGTAAGAACACCATTCAAGGAAGAGTATCCTATTTTTTGCCAAGCACTATCACCACTAAACAGTCTTATCTAGAAAAGCAAATTTTGCTTGAATGCATAAGATTTTTTATATCACACCAAGTTTCCACGAAAAAAGATACCCTAATGTTTTCAAAAATAAAACTTGAAATTTTCAAAAATTTCAAAAAATGCCTTTTTTTTCCCCTGCTACCACGTTAACGTTTCTTGTATGTATATTTAACTTGAGGTGTCTGACAGACAATTTGCAGACTTATTTAACTTTGCGAAAGCGAATTGGTAAAATTAGTTCTAAAAAACCAAGATTATTTGAACTAACGTATTTCAGTGAATTTGATGATGTATTTACAATTACGGTAAAAAATTTAAATTAAGGTAAAACAAAGTATAAACTAATTTCCTCTCGCCGAACGTCAGTAGGCTTAAACACAATTTTTTACCATTTTAAAACGTATTTACAGTACAGATCGTCATCAGATGCATTTTATGTTTTAAACTAATTAGTTAAAAAGTACAAAAAAATATTTTAACAACTTTTTGCCAAAAAGTCCTACTGACTATTTAAATACTTTTTAAAGTTTTATTATCTTTGTAGATTGAATCAATATTATCTAACAAACCGAAAAAAAACAAGAGCAATGACTCTCATCTGACAATGTGTAACTAACATTAATAATTTGACTCAACTAACTTGGTTGAGTTATTTATCTCGTGTTAGTTACTCATTACTTTTGCTGCAACATGTTATTTGTCTTTCGTTATCTTGACTATATAAAATATATAATATTTTGACTGTATAAAATGTCAGTTAGTTGAGTTAATTGATTTGTGTTTGTTACACATTGTAAGACGAGAATCAGTAAGCTGTAACATGTCATTTGTCTTGTGTTAAATATAACCAAATGACATCTGCAATAAACTTTGGACAAATTATAAGTTTTATATCTATAACTTAGTTTGAAAAACTTAAGTAATCAATCATTTTAATTTCCATCTTTCATAATAATAACACTAATAACAATAATAATAATAATAATAACAATAAAATATAATGAACTATATATATAAATATATAACAAAATATATATAAAAATAACAATTAAAACATTATCAATAGTAAAAATAATAACAACAACAAGGATAAAGATGATTTAATTATCTAATAATGAGAATTTTTTTCATTATTAGGTAATTGAATTTTCACTATTAAGTAATTTTACAATTAAAAACAAATTAAATTATTTTTAATCATTTTTTATTTTATTTTTGAATAATAACATGAGTGAAAACCGTAACTGAGATTACAAAATTTTTAAAAATGAGTCCAAAATTGTAACTTTGGTGAGCTCAAAACCTAGAAAAATCTTAAATGACAAGTGTCCTATTCGCTTTTAGCTTTATTACCGAGTACCTTCTTTCGTTGAGTTAACATATGCACATACAAATGATAAAAAGCAGGTATATAAAGAAACAAAATAAAATAACAGGTATAAACATAATCGATGCTAAAATTCAATGAATTTGGAAGAGTAATGGAATAAAAACCTCCTTTTTTTGCCAGAGGAAGAGAAGCAACAACACAGATTACTTCCCCAAGAACACCAATTGGGTAAAGAACAATGAAAAAAGAATATCGACACCATTGTAATGTAGTACTTCCAATATCCATCAAAGAGTTCGTATAAAAAGAGTAACGAACTATCTCTGTTATTGTCCATGCAAAAAGAAGCAGAGGAAACCCAATCGTATCTTTTCCTTCATCATGCTTCATCAGTATTCCATCAACAACAATAAAGAGTGTAAAAAGACGTGAAAGTACTTGCGGTATGGTATTAAGAGCAGAAGATTGTACAATTCCAATTAGTGAATGAATAATTTCCAAAATTGCTGCTGCTTGAGATAATTTCAACCAAAACTTGATGTCACTATATAAACCATGAAAGCTATTTTTTTCACTAAAGTATACCAATGTTTTCAGTAGTACCAAAGTCCATGTCACTACTAATATACTGTTATAAATAATAAGATAAATTTTTCTCTTGTAGACCTTATCCACAGGAGTAGACAATTCTTTTTGATCTTTTGTTGACATTCCTATAACAGTGTATTACACAAATTTTAGTCTACATATTTATATAAACAGTAAAGATTTTTAATATGGAAATACAGACAAGCACACACAGGCACATACATATATGTATGTATGTATGTATGTATGTATGTATGTATGTATGTATGTATGTATGTATGTATGTATGTATGTATGTATGTATGTATGCATGTATGTGTCATTTATCAAAAATGTTGCAGATTGATATACCAAATCAGTTTAATTTAAATTAGAACTACTGTATAAATTTATTCTATAATTGATTAATAATCTTAATACTTATATTATTTTCATTTATTTTATGTTTTATAAAACTTCTTTAGAAATTTCTTGAGGATCTCATTACTTCTGGAGGAAACAAAACCACAACAAAAGAAGTTGAAGAATATGCAAAACACATGGTTTGATTTATTTCTGGAATTATTATTTTCATTAGACATGTATGTATGTATGTATGTATGTATGTATGTATGTATGTATGTATGTATGTATGTATGCATGTATGCATGTATGTATGTATGTATGTAAGTATGTATGTATGTATGTATTTATGTATGTATGTATGTATGTATGTATGTATGTATGTATGTATGTATGTATGTATGTATGTATGTATGTATGTATGTATGTATGTATGTATGTATGTATGAAAGTATGTATGTATGTATGTATGTATGTATGTATGTATGTATGTATGTATGTATGTATGTATGTATGTATGTATGTATGCATGTATGTATGACTGTATGTGTGTATGTATGCCTGTATGTATGTATGCATATATATATATATATATATATATATATATATATATATATATATATATATATATATATATATATATATACATGGTGGTTTTTCAGGGAAGGTTGTTCAAGCCACCACTAAGGTGGTTAAAAAATGAAAAGCATAAAGATGCAGACAATTAGGATCAGCATGAAGAGAAACAGCACTTTTAGTAGAAAAAGTTGAGGCTCAAGTAGCAAAATCGAAGATATATACATATACATTACATATACATACATGTGTACAAAAATACAAAATATGTATGTATATATATATACATATATATATATATATATATATATATATATATATATATATATATATATATATATATATATATATATATATATATATATATATATATATATATATATATACATATTATGTATGTATGTATGTTTGTATGTATGTATGTATGTATGTATGTATGTATGCATGCATGTATGTATGTATGTATGTATGTATGTATGTATGTATGTATGTATGTATGTATGTATGTATGTATGTATGTATGTATGTATGTATGTATGTATGTATGTATGTATGTATGTATGTATGTATGTATGTATGTATGTATGTATGTATGTATGTATGTATGTATGTATGTATGTATGTATGTATGTATGTATGTATGTATGTATGTATGTATGTATGTATGTGTGTATGTATGTATGTATGTGTTTACTTCGCAGGAATGTATGTATGTATATGCTCTCTCTCACTCTCTCTCTCTATCTATCTATACCTATATCTATCTATCTATATCTATCTATCTATCTATCTATCTATATCTATATCTATCTATCTATATCTATATCTATATCTATATCTATATCTATCTATCTATATCTATCTATCTATCTATATCTATATATTATATATATATATAAATATTTTATATATATATATATAAATATATATATATATATATATATATATATATATATATATATATATATATATATATATATATATATATATATATATATATATATATATCAAAAAAAGATAAATAATTAAAAGTATTAATTTATATTTTCTACTAACCGGCGTTTTATAAAACTTATATATCGTACGATAAAAATCGTCATAATAAGATGTCCTTTAGTGCGCTTATGGCAAACTAAGTTAAAAATTTGAACCAAGTGGGCCGATTTTTGTATTTATTAGTGATAGGGTAAATTGACGATTTTGACCAGGATCAAATTTCGTCCAAGCAACCTTGTAATATCTAAAAGGTCATACTGCCTTTAATTTTATAACAGTGTTGTTTTACGTTTCAGTTAATAAAATCTATTTCCATCCAGTTAATGTCACGTCGTTACTCCAATTATTTATGATTAAAAAAAATGTTTTTAATCACTATTCAACGATTTTCCGATAAAATGGAAAAACTTTATTCTTTTAACATCCAACTTTTAAACTTAACTGTGCAACAATGGAGTACAGCACTTCTTTAAAATAAGTGCGAGTCACCACCAAAGACGTGGTGGCAACTAAAAAGCAGGTACGAATTTCCAAAAGAGGGGCCCGGTGAAATACTTTTAACGTGAGAAAAATAACAGATCAAGGAAAATTATATTTATACTAAAAAAAATTGTAGTAAATAAATAAAGAAAATGTAGAAATTGGGTCAATTTCCACATTTTCTTATGTTTCACTGACAAGAGAACATGCTTTAATGTCAACCGATTTGCTAGACAAGTTTTGACAAGTTTCAGTTTGCTGAAAACTTTCTCATGCTAAATTTGTTGGAATTGAATTAAATATCTTGTATAGAACTGCAACAGAATGGAATACAGTATCTAACATAGTTTACAGCATAAAATTGTAAGTGGTGAGGAAAGAAGGCAAAGTTATGTTATCCTTCTCAGCAACCTTTCTGTAGATTTCCGCAAAATCAACCATTTCAGTAGTGAATTCATTTAAACTGATACCAATTTTGAATTTTTCAAGCACTGATTGAATTTTTTCTTGTGAATTAGAGTTATGAAAATTATGACTAATATCTTCACTGATATTCTTCAATAAAAGATGTCTATGCTTTCTAAAAATTTCCCCTGTAAAGAAAATTTGTCAACAAGAATTGCAGTTGCTGAATCCACTAGAGTATAAAACACTTCTGCCAGCCACCAATCTTTAGCCAGCCACCGATCTTCTGCTAGCCACCGATCTTTAGCCTGAGTTAGTCGCTCAACTTCAGTTTCATCGAAGTGCAGTCGTTCCTTTCTGCCAGTCCTATTCTCATCAAATATTTGCTGTTGAAGCTGAGCTTCAGTTGCAACCTTAACAGTAGATAAAATAGCATTTTGGTCAGTACTGTCCCTTGATACTGGAAGCTTTTCAAGTGATACATCGACAGACATTATAGCAAACAAAAAATCAAGTGTTTTTTCTTGAAGAATTTTATTTAGGGGACTCAAAAGTAAAAATTTCTTTAAAGAGACATAAAGTCACAATTGTTTCATATGACTGAAATCGGGATAAAAAACCTTGTGCTTCACTTCGAATATACATTTTAAGTTCCATGTCATTTGAAATTTGTTCAAGGCAATCGATTACTGCCTGGTATAATGTCAGCAGTTGGTTGGTAGCATTTTGTAAGGCACTGAAACGAACGCTTTGGACAGCAGCCAGTTTAATAGATTGATTCATATCCTCAAAAAGAGATTTGCACTTCTCAAAAATATTATTTCTTTTCCATGAGATTCACAATAAATATTTGTTGCCATGGAAGAACACTGCTTCAAATGTGTTACAACTCCTTTGTTTATTCCTTGCATATTGCTTGCACCATCAAAAGACATACCTATACAGTTTTAAATATCTACGTTAACTGATTTGATTTCATCTTTGATTTTTTCACTTTTTCCTTCACCAGTTGTTGTTCCAGTTTCAACCATTGAAATCAGATGTTCCTTTAAAACGGCCTCTTCTACAGCAAGCGTAACATAACGTAATACAATAGAAGTTTGCTCGTATAGTGTAATATCATTGTTGCCATCAGCTGATGTTGAAAAGAATACTGAGTTATTTACCTCTTCTGAAATACCCTTCTTGACTATCTGTGTCATAGTATGAATTAGCTTGTTTTGTGTATATTAGAAAGAGGCGAAATTCTAGCAACCCTTCCAGCAGATTATTTTTGAGTACTGTGAACATTTGAAAGTTTTTCATTCAGCACCTCATCATACTGACTGAGTAAATTTAACAACTTTAGAAATTTAACCGCGCCACATTGAAAGATTTCACTTTTTTCAGAGTCATTGTAAAAATTGGATTCCTCATTTCCACATAAAGAAATACTCTCTACGATCAAATACCGAATAGCATCAATAACTCGTATTAGGTATTGATGTAGTTTCTCCGCTTCTTTACGTTTCTTGTTCAGATGTCTCGTGGTTTCAATAATTAATATTTTATCAATTGTGGAGTCTGATAATGCATGGACCATAGCTTCAGCAGCATTTCAATCGTTTTTCTGGGTGCAATGGTTTGTTATGATGTGACGTAAGTTTGACCAATTATCAAACCCATCACGTAAAAAATTTCTGTCCTCTCTTGATCCAAAGCATAAAGAAGCAATAGTAGAGAGTAAGTTAGCCATAAATTTTTCTGCACAACTTCAATGTCATTAATTTTAACTGATTCAGTGTGATACTTAGATAACCTTGAATATTTTGTTGGCTGATTTGGCCCTAATACATTAAATTGCTTTTTATCAATCGTCTTTGCATTTTTCAGCTCTAGAAATTTTGCTGGATCATTTTCAGTGACATTTACAATGTTATCTGGTTACTTCTAAATAATCTTCATTGGTAGAGCCACTGAATAATCTTTATTGGTCCGCCGCTAAATAATCTTTATTGGTTCGCCGCTGCATATTTATCAATGTAAAGCAAATGAATTCATGGATTTTATATATTTATTGTTTTGAACTTCTCAATAACAATTTTCTCTTTTTTTATATTGATGGGATGGGTAATTTCAGATAAAGAGGAGACATTGTTTAATCGTTCCTCACTAAAATGGTTGTTTTCGGTATTCTTTTAGTTTAACAATACATCTGCCTCTACCTTCTTTTGTTTCAGCCGCCATACATATCGTTCTCTTCTTTTTTTAAGCCTAGATGTTCGTTGTTCAGCTGATTCATTTGCTCTAGCTCGAAATTTCCGTTCTCTTTCTCGAGCAAGACAATCGATCATATTCAGTTTCCAGATTCTTTTTTATAATTAGCTTTCTTCTTTATATTTCTACGTTTATAAGATATTTTTTTTATTTATTTACTTTAGAAACATTAAATATTATTTTTAATTACTATTTATAAGTAAAGTATTAAAACGTTACTTACTTTTTTACAGTATAAAATCTATCAATTTTAGGTCAACAACGTTTTTTATTATTATTATTGATCATCGGTTTTATTTATTTACGCTAAACAAAGTTTGTTGTTTTTTGCTTCTTTTAATTACTTTTCATAATGATTTCTTTTATTTACGCTAAACTAAAGTTTAGCGTATTTCTTTTATTATTACCGCTGACCTAGTATTTGTTTTGAGCGGACACCAAACAAACAAACAAACCGACGTGAAAGCAAGTTAAATTAAATGTTGTAAAAAATGCCCTGATAGAAACTTATAGTACTGAAATAAATTTTTTCTGTTTGAGGATTGGGGGCCCAGTTTCCTGAGCCAGATAAGGGCCCAGTACAAGTCCTCGTACCCTCGTACTGGGCCACCACGTCCCTGGTCACCACCCAATTTTACCAAATATGTTTAAATAAGTAAACTAAAGAATTTTAAAAATTTACAAATTTTTTTTTTTTTTTTTATATAAAAAATTCTGCACGAATTATTAAAGGTTTCATATTTCATGCAATCTGCCAGAAATTTAATTCTATATGATTCAATTTCGTGCATTTTTTTACTTAAAATTTTACTTAACGACGTTCTTATTTGCATTTTGTGGTTAATTTAACAACCAATTTAGTTTAACAACCAAAATAGTTTAACAACCAATGTTAAAGTTGCTAATGACATTTATTAGACAATACGATAAAATTAAAATAACATGTGGTTATCAGCATGACTTGAATTCTTGTAACTAATTTAATGTTTGTAATAAAATTTGATCTAATAAACATATTTTAATTATGTAATCAAGTCGTCAATGAACCTCTCAAGACCCCATAGGAAGAAACGGCAGGGTCACATTTCTTTATTTTGAAATAACTTAATATGAAACTTTTAATTCTATATAAACTTTTAATTTTTATAAAAAAGTGTAAATTTTTAAGGTATTTTGCATAAGTTGCCATATTTTTTTGCAATTAAAGCTATGTTTCTAATTCACACGAAATAATTTTCATTTTAGACTTCTTTTTTTAAATAAAGTTTTATTTGGATCCTGCCGTTTTCCCCAAGTATAACGACTTTATTCGCTTTTATATTAATTAAAAAACTAAATTATTTTTATATTAATTAAAAACTAAATTATTTTATATTAATTAAAAACTAAATTATTTTTTTTTTTAATTAGCTTATAAATAAAATAGGCAGAAATTTTATCAAACAATTTTAACAGTATAGTATCAACCTTATAAGAGTTTTGGGGCTGGCATACATTAAAAAAAACCTAAAATAAAATTTTCATAAGAAAAAGAGGATATTTGAAGATTTTAGAGGAGATTTTGCATCTAATTTTAGAGGATTTTTTTTGGCAAAACAAGAAAATTTTGAAGAAAAATAGAGTTTTAGAGGATTTTTTTTATATGTTTAAATGCCAATGTTTCCACACGTGTGGGGTTTGAAAAGGAGTCAATAATGCCATGTTTTATATTAAATGGCATGGATTTGCAAAAGCAATTTTTTACAACCCAATACCTTATTAAATGTTAACCAGTTTTACAGACCAAGAGTTTTTACCATTATGCTTTAAGTTAAGTAAAGATTTGATCAAATTTTAACTTTTTAGAGGATGATAGAGGATTTTTATGAGGTTTTTGAAAAAATAGGACTCTAGAGGATTTTAGAAGAGCTGTGGCTACCCTGTGATAATAAAGAGACTTTAAAATTAGATAAATAAAGTGTAACCAAAAAACTAATATTTATGTCTAATCAAAATTTTTATTTTAATATCCAAATTGCAATATCTTAGACTATTAGGCCGGATAAATAAAAATGAGCATTTGCTTTTACTCAGTAATTGGCCAGCTTTACATGAATAAAAACTTTAGCTATTTTGCTAAAGTTTTTGTTCACGTAAAGCTGAACGATTATTGAGTAAATTGCTTAACTTTACATGAATAAAAATTAAAAGAAAACTTTTCGCTACATTATATGTTTACTTATGACACTATTCCACCACATTAATATGTTTTGATAAGATTCATACAACAATTTATCATTTCCATACTGGGTTTTAAACAGGTCAATCATCTTAGTAATATTTAATTCTTCAGGAAGATAGAGTCACCTAGTTTTTTTTGGAGAATAGTGAGACTCTCAACCTCTGAATAAAGAAATGTGATCAAGTTTAGTTCAGGAATAAAGCGATTACAATGATCTTTTTTTTTCCTGTTTGATTGTGAGGTGAGTGACCAAGTGTTTGATTGTGAGGTGAGTGACCAAGTGTTTGATTGTGAGGTGAGTGACCAAGTGTTTGATTGTGAGGTGAGTGACCAAGTGTTTGATTGTGAGGTGAGTGACCAAGTGTTTGATTATGAGGTGAGTGACCAAGTGTTTGATTATGAGGTGAGTGACCAAGTGTTTGATTGTGAGGTGAGTGACCTATATAATCAAAAAACTGTAACTTTTATATGACTAATTTTGTTAAAAACTTGCAACAGGAATAAAGATTTAATAGTCCTTATTATATTCAATAAGAAAATATAACTTTCCTGTGGTTAAAAGACTTTTTTTTACTGTCTCCAAAACTCCCTTCCACTTCCACCCTTCTTAATGCTAAAGATTATCATTCCCTTCTTTATGCCAAAGATTGAAATAAACGCAGAAAAGCAAATATGAACAAACGAACTTTTACTCGTAAAACGATTTGAAATAAAAAGTTTATACTTGTAACTACTACTATACCCTTTTGAATCAATATTTCTTTTTCAAACATTATTTAAAGTTATTAAACTATCAAGATACAAATCTTGAGCATTCTTTCTTACTAGAGAGTTAAAATAACTTAAATAAGTTGATTAAGTTTTAAATCTACAGGTAAATAACTGCTACTCTTTTAAATTTAATGAATAAATAATGACAAAAAATCTTTGAATCTGGTTGATTTATGAATGCTTTGTATCTGCTTAATGCAGAGAATGGCCAGGCGAGTTGGAGAAATTTAAGGCAGTGGTGCAGTAAAAATTAAAAAAACATGTGCGAATATGTATAATTGTTATTTGTTACATTACAGGTAATATGTGTAATATGTATGTATTAACTACTTGGTAGTAGGTACTGACAAGTTAAAACTGTCTATTTTTTTGACCATAGGCAGTTGTTTGGTTTACAGCGGTACACCTATACCCATACGGTTCATGGTTTATCTATTAAAACATACGTGGGCCAATAGATTTTTGAACCTCTTGATTCAATCTGCCCCAATCTGCTTCTGGCTTAATACGTGTTTAATTGAAACCTTGTTTTTAATTTTATATTTACAGGTTTTTTAAAAAGCATTAGGAACTTGCAAAGAGAATACCAGAAAATTTCCTTTCGCTGCTTGTGGCCTAGCAGTAAAATATACCTCATGCTCAAATCAGGCATTGGTTTACCTCGAGAATAATTTGCTTAAAGAACACCAAATAAATAAAGCAGGGTTTCCATTGGCAGGGTCATTAAAAAGGCTAAAAATAATTACTTCAAATGGTATAAAAATTTTTTATCGCATAGCCTCTGACACAAAAACACAAATAATGGTTCTCTGCATCCGGAGATGAAAATTACCAAAAACCTCTAGTTATATTTCCATCTCGTTACAATTTCAATCATATAAATCCATCTGACTATATTTTTAGTAGATCTATTAACAAGTGGATCTCAAGCCACTGTTTTTTTTTTCATGGTAGGCTAATGACTTCTATCCATCAATAAAAGATGTTACTTTTCCCATAATTGTTTTTCTAGACGGACACTCAACGCATATGAATGTAAGCGTCAGCGAGTTTTGTAGAAACAATGGAATTATTTTGCATTGTTTTCCAGCTCATGCTAGCCATTTGATGCAGCTTTTAGATGTTTAAGTTTATGGGTCGCTCAAAACATATTGGAACTTTAAAATATGAAGCTTTAAAATATTTTTACAATCAGTTTTCTAACATAGCAATGACCGAGGTAAACGTTTTTTTGGTGTTTGACATTTCTTGGAAAAAAGCAAAAAGTAAACCGGAAAATGCTGTGTTGGGATTTAGAAAATGTAGACTTATTCCATTCAATCCAGAGGCGTTTGACTATTTAAAGTTTTTTGATTATTTTACAACAACGCAGTTGTTTTCATCCCTTTTGTCGCCTTCTTCAACTGAAATGTTTAGTTTCTTGAGGTGCTCAAAAAAATGAAGTCATTATTACCAGAGAATGTTCTGATAACACATCGAAGCCAATTAGAAATAAGCTATGACGTTGAGAATGATGCTACTGCTGCAGATTAGGAAACGAATATCTATAGGTGGTTGTACACTAATTCGAATAAAAACAATATATTCCCACCTAAACCATTGCTTGATTGTGTTTTAACACCACGCGCAGCTACAATAAAAACTACAACTACTATAAAAATACAAGCTTTCAACAATTTTACTCTAGGTGTAATGATATCCAAAAGAACATCGTTGGTTTCAAACTGGTACGGTCTATGTCTATTATCCCAACAACTACAACATCTGATAATCTAATTCCTAGAGAGTTAATTCGTACTGAGTATAATGACTTTGTGCATTCTGCATCAAATTCAACCCCTACAGCATCACCCAGTTTAAACAATATTTCTAATGAACCATCCACTTTATTAAATACATTTTACGAGAATTGGCAGTATTCTCCATATAAAAACTACTTAAAAGCAGTAAGTGACCAACTAAAAATGAGACTTTTTGCAAACTCGGCCCCGGCAAAATTATAAGATATAGCAGGGATTGATAGCCGGGGCTAGAAAAAAATTTATAATACTTTTTATATTATAATTTTATATTTAAACTACTGTTTATTACATACTTATACATTGGCATATATTTATATATTTTTAAACTCTAATTTACTATCAGCAAGATTGCAAGCAACTACTATTAAGTTATGAGTTACTTCAAAATAGAGGACAGGTTAAAATACTAGAAAATGGTTAACTGAAGAATTTAAAAGTTGCAGGATGTATTAAAAATAAAAACACGAAGATGGGGAAAAGTTAAAAAGCTTTTTTGATGTGCAAGGACAAAAAAACTGAATTAATAAAAGTTTTTATAGCTTGAAGGGACAGATACAGTAAAAGGATGCAACTTGTTGAATAAGAAGCCAAGTAAGATAGAGTTTTGGTTTATCGTAAAAGTAATGATTGCTTGTTAGATCATTGACCATGATAGTATTTGTAGGAAAAAAAGAAAGAAATGCAACCTTACAACAATGGAAGAGTGGCCCAAGCTTGACTGATAAAACAGGATTAATTACATTTGCAATGTTCTCTTAGACTTTGTCTGAAAGTAAAAGGGTTGTTACTCGTCAATATAGGAATGCCAACGATATTGCAATATTATTTTGCAGTAATTAAATGAGTTTTGATGCCTTAAAAATTTTAAATCCACAAGCCATTGCAAGCCTTAGGCTGTTACAGAAGAGAGATTAGATTAAAAACGGCGCTTGTTCTAAGCAATCAAAAAGTGAAGAATTTTTGTCAAGGCAAGCGTATAAAAATGAGTCCTTCGCTAAAAGAGGTACTTTTGATGTAAAATTTTCCTGAAGATTGTTATTGTAGATACGAAACATTACAGGAACAAAGATAGAACCTTGTGGTATACTTAAATTTACTTGAAATAAAGAAGCGGGTAGGCCTTCAAGAATAACGTTAATAATTAGAAAGAAATAGTTTAACAATCTTAAAAACGTATATAAAGAAACTAAAAACAGAGTGAAGACTAATCATAGGATAGTTGGAAAGGTCAATGTGTTTTCTATAGTTTTGAAAAATTGGAACCACTTATTTAGTACTTTTTAAAAGTTTAGCAAAAATTAAAGTGAATTCTGACACTTTTTTAGGACTATGATGGAAATCTTGTCTGAAGCACAAACTGTAGAAATGTTTAGTTGAGAATTAACTTTAGCATTAGAAGCCATAGTGATTTTAATGTTTAACAATGGCTTAATTTGTTTAACTGACAGGGAGAGTGTGGCCATTAGATTCAAGAGTTGAATTAGAGTAAGATTTTTTTTGCAAAAAACTCCTTATTTTGGGGGGAAGTAAAAAGTCAGACCCATGAATTAGAGATTAAATATTAGACTTACTTTAGTTAATGACACTGATGAAGACTTACCACAAGTCTCTAGATCCTAACATTTGAGATAAGAAACAAGATTTAGTAAACTAAGAATAATAGAGCTTATCATCAGACAGGACTTTTTTCCATTAACTTCTTGGAATAGTAAAAAGACATTTGTTTATAAGAGAGATGTTTTTGTAAAAAAGATTAAAAAAAAAGATTACTGTTTAATAAAGCAACTGCTCAAGATGGTAAAAAATGCGGAGTAGAATGAGGCTTGACTTAATATTAAAGAGTAGGAATAGAAGCTTCCAAAATTTTATTCCTGAAAAAATAAAAGCTTCAAAAATAAAAGCTTCCAAAATATGTTTGCTAGAGAAGATTAAAGTGATTTAGGTATCAACATGTAGAGAGGTAGAAGTTTCAGGAGAAAATAGAAGTGGTAGAAATAAGAAAACTTGAAGAGATTGCCTTATATATTGTATAAATAAAGTTTAGTTAAAGAAAGAAAATGCTCTAGATTGTTTATATTAGAGAAACAGCATAAAAGAGGAAAGCCTGATGATGACGACGACGATGCTGATGATGATAATAATGATGATCATAATCATGATCATGATGGTAATGATGATTATGATGATCATGCTGATCATAATGTTTATATATGCATATATATACAAAATATAACATTATATTTTGAATTAAAAAAATATGCTTTAAAATATAATTATTTATGTCACAAACCCGGCCCCGACTATATTTTATTAAACCCGGCCCCGCCCCCGGTCAAATATTAACCGCGGTCGTTTACTACTTAAAAGTTTCAAAAAATGTCATAATAAGCAGAAAAAATCCCAAGAGGATTGTTAAAACACCTCACACTGTCTGAGGGATTTTTTTTAAACTCAACAAGATGATCAAGAAATAAAATGAAGAAAAGGAATAAAAAAAAAAGTTAGAGAAAATAACACCTGTTCCATAAAATTTGAGACTAACTTGAATTAGCGATATTTAATTAGAAAGCTTGATAAAGTATATAGTATTTGGTATCAAATAAAACTCTATCTTTCCTCTTTCAATTAGCATATAAATTCTCTGATTATTTTTTGTTTAGATAACAATTTAAAATGCCAAATCAACAAGCCCTAAAAAGTCGTATGTATAATTTTTATAAAAAAAAACATGAAGATGAAAAACACGTGGTTTGGAACCATTTCAAGATGGAGGGCTACTCAAAAGCTACAATTTATAGATATATGAACAGTTACGATCAAAATAAACCATTGGGTGGCAAAGCTGGAAGTGGAAGAAGGCCTACTCTTAATACACAAAACAACCGCATTAAATTAAGGAAAATGTTTAACAATCGAAGAGGTGTGTCACTTTCAAAGGCTTCTAGAAGACTTGGTTGTAGCAGAAGCACCATCTGACGAATCTTAAAATGCTTTAAAAAGCCTATTCTTTGTTATAAAAGAAAAAAAAGACCAAGCAGAACTCCTGAACAGAGACTTTGAGGTCGCCGAAAATGTGGTCGACTTTATTCGAAATATCGCAACCATGAATTTATTATTGACAATAAGTCATACTTTACTTTGTCGAATAGCACACTGGCTGGTAATAATGCATACTATTCAAATGAAAAAATTACTTGTATGGATGGCATACAAGTAATTTTCTCCCCTCGAGGGGTCACATCTATTTACATTGTTCCTTCTGGCCAAGCGGTAAACCAAAAGATCTATTTAAAAGAGTGTTTACAAAAGCGCTTGCAACCTTTTATTAATAAATATTATCGAAACACCAAGTATATCTTTTGGCCCGATTTAGCAACATCTCACTATGCTAGTTCGCTAGCAAAATGGTTAAAAACCCAGAAGATACAATTTGTTCAAAAAAAAGACAATCCAGCAAACTTACCAGAGGCTCGTGCTAAAGAGGATTTTTGGGCAATGCTTAAGCGGGATGTGTACAAGAATGGATGGTCTACAAATAATATATCAAACATTGAGCGTCGGATTTCTTATTGTGCCAGTAGACTTGACCTAAATGCTGTACAAAAGCTGGTACAAGGTACCGATACCAGACTTGATCAAATTCGAGGATATAGAGTCTTGTGATAAATTTATTTTTATTTCCCTATTCTGCATATTTAATTCTAAGAACATACCAAAAAAAATCTTGTTTATTCAAGTTTAAAGCCAGTCTCAAATTTTATGGAACAGGTGTTAAATCAAAATCGAAAAAAAGTGTATAAACGGCTTCTCTCAAAGTAGCCATTTCTCAGAAATTTCTGAACCCTGATAGTTATTGAGTTTAAAATAAATCAATTGCATGATTTTTATTTTTATTTTATTGTCTATAAAAGTTTCAAACTATTGTTAAGTTTTCTTTTATGCATTACGTAATGTATATTTGTAGTGCATTTTTAGAACAATAATCAACATGTCATGTTTATTCTTTAAAGTCTTTTATATTCCTAATTGGTTTTTACAAGTCTTAAAAGTTTAAGAAGCCTATATAAAGGCTGAATTACTGGGGCCCTTAATTAGCCCCAGGTCCAATGTTTGTTTTAAATTCCAAAACTGACTTCAATTCTAAGATAAATATTTAATCTCTAAAAATAATTTACACAGATATATAGGCATTACCTAATCTTCTTGAATAAATCTACTAAATCTAATATATAAACTAAGTGTACCAACATTATGCAAATTGTTAAATAATATATCGAATTAAAAACAAATATATAAAAAAAATAAAGTATTTATATGCTTTCCAATTATTACTATGTTGTAGATAAAACTATTGGTAGATATTTATATTCTCCTGGAAGCCGTTTGTTCAGATTCCATGAAGTTTGCGGCAAATGTTAACCTACTTAACTAAAGTAAAAAAACATTGTTTCTACACTTACACCACTAGATTATATTAGATTAGATTAAAATTTATTTGAACAAGTGGTACATGTTTTAAAGGACACGCAGGTCCATAAAATATAAAGGGCCCTGACAACGTGCCCTACAGCCACATTTTACTGCTAGTAAACTAATGTGCCAGATAATTTGCAAAAAAAATATATACGTACATAATTATTATATATAATACAACAGTTATAAAACAAAAGTTAGTTAGCCGGAACTGTATATTTTAAAGTTGATAGAGTTAATTTTGAAGCTCTTGATATTTTTGGCATTAAAGACATCAGACGGCAAGTTATTTAAAGATATTGAGTTTACACTTTAGTTTGCGTAATTTGAATTAGTGACCTCGAGTGTAAATATAGTTATTTATTAAAAAGAAACTGGATTTAATTAGGCAAACTAAGTTGTTCAGAATTTTGTAACATGTAACTATGCCTTGTTTAGGCGACGAATTTTAAATAGTTCCAAACCAAGAATTCTAAGTCTATTAAAATATGAAAAGTTGTTTAGGTTAGCTATTCTCTTGGTAAAACGTCTCTGCACTCTTTCCACTGTTTTGTTTAATTCAGTGCGGTTTGGCAACCAAACCGGAAAGCAATATTCTAAAATATTTGCAATATGATTATTGTAATTTAAGTAAGAATCCATGGTCATGCCAAGATTTCTTGGGTTTGTAGACCAGGTTAAATTAGGATCTCCTAATTGATAGTTGTAATTTATATCTTTACAAAATGAAGTAGGTGCTATTCTATGAGTAAAACACTCAGGGGAGGATCCAGCATTTTTTTTGTCTTTAGGATAGCTAAAATCCAGACATAAAGCAAACTCCAAACATTTATATTTTTATGCTTATGTGAAATAAGGATGCTTTGAAAAAAATTGCGATGATTAGAGCCTGGAAACAAAAAAACTCCAAAATTTTTGCACCCTCCTGCCCAAACGTGAGAGCAACAAGTTGATAAAATATTTTTTGTACTATTCTTAACTAGACTTATAAATTTTAAGTTTCATAGTATCATCGTCATTAAGTTTGATAGTATCATTTTCATAGTATCATAGTGTCATATTTCATCTCTAAGGGTTCACGATTTATGACCATCTAAAATTTGTAACCTCCTCAAATTGAGGGAGGTTCAAACTTTGTAAGGTCATAATTTTTGAACGCTAGAATATTTTCATATAAAATTTAAAACTTTATAAATGGTAAGATCGTGACTGTTATCGGCATCTTTAAATGAAACTTATAGCTTGATATCGTTGGCATATGATATTAGCGAGCAGCTAAAATCTTTTACTATGTAGTATTGATGATCATTAATATATAAATCAATTATAAATATATTTCCTATTCCATAAACCTTGTAAACCCAATAATATTTCTCCTAAATTACCCAATCTTTTAATCAATAACATAATGATTAAAATAGAATTAATTATAAACTTTCAAGGAGTGCTTTTGTATGAAAAATTGTCATGGAAATTCCATATTAATTATATCGACAGTAAGATCTCAAAAAGTATTTCCATGTCATATCGAACAAAATCGTTTCTTAACAATGAATCTTTAGAAAAGATCTATTTTTTGTTTATATACAGCTATTTTTTATACTGTAACATTGCCTGAGGTAGCACTAATCACACTAATTCAAAAAATATTATGGCAAACAAAAACAAGCTTGCAGTGTAAAATTTGAGGTAAACATGAATGCACATTGCAAACCTCGCTTAGGTCAGCTTTAAAGATTAACATTTACCAAGTTTATTTATGTTTAAAGCAAAATGTGGGTTGTCTCCAGTAACATTTAAATTTTACTTTAATGAAAGCTTTCATAAATATTCTACGAAATTTTCAGAGAACAACTTTGCGATTCCCATAATTTAAAGCGGATCCATAGTGGGGGCAATAAATATTTTTAAAAAAATTTTTTTTGAATTTATATATTTAATTCAAAAATTGTTTCAAAATGGAAGTAAATTAGGCAGGCTGTTTAAATGTGATAAAGAATTTTAATAAGTTTTTGTTGTGCAAAAAAAAATCGGACTGATGGGATATTGATAGCATAGCAGCCGTGATGCAGTGGATAGCAGCCGTGGCGCAGTGGTAGCAAACTTGCCTCAGAAATAAAGAATCCGTGGTTCAAACCCAACCTCTGGGCAAGCTTTGTGACATTGGTTAGGAAGGAGGCATGAACTTCTAATTAAATGCTCATCCTCTGTGCCGAAAGGACTTCTTGGGGCACCTAAATGAAATTTAGGAAGAAAAAAAAAGAAAAGATATATAACGTTATTCCATAGTTACATAAATTAAGACTATAAATTAAGACTATTTAATAAATTAAGATTATTTTACTGACCATACTAGCTTACATCCTGAAAATGATCTTAAGTTAGGGAAGTTTGAAGAAGCAAAAAAATCACTAAAAAAAAACAAAGCTCCAGGCATTGACGATATTTCCAGCAATGTAGTGATAGATATCTTACCCTTTATAAAAGATCCTCTTTTTAATATTTTTAACTCATCAGTTCGAACAGAAGTTGTGCCGGAAAAATTAAATATAGCAAAAATTTTACCAATATTTAAAACTGGAGACACAGCATCACTAACCAATTACAGACCTATCTCAAATCTTTCAGTATTCTCCAAGCTTCTTGAACGAATAATCTACAATAGACTATAAATATCTAACAGAAAACAAAATTTTAAGTGAATACCAGTACGTTTTTCTAACGAGTTGTTCAACGGAACATGCAATCATAGACCACATAAATAACATCAGCTCATCTTTTGATAAAAGGCAGTTTGTATTGGAAGTCTTTATTGACCTTACAAAAGCTTTCAATACGGTGAATCATAAAATTCTGATTGAAAAAATGGAAAAATATGTTACAAAAAACAAAACTATTAAATGGTTGACCAGTTATTTAAAAAATAGAAAACGTGTCATAATCGACAATATTTCTAATTCAAAGCTATTAAAAATAAAATGTAGTGTTCCACAGGGATCAATTCTTGCCCCTTAGTAGTTCCTTATATACATTAATGACCTTCCTAAAGCCACTACAAATCTTGGTTGCATAATACTTGCAGATGATACAAATCTGCTTTATTCATCTTTTTCTATCAATGAACATTTTGACAAAGTCAACCTTAAGCAACTTAAAACATGGTTCAATTGGTATTAATTTCAACAATATTGAAAGAACCCAAACAATTAAATTTCTTGGACTGGTTATAGACAAAAATGTTTCATAGACAGCCCAAATAAAGGTCATCAACACTCAAATATCTGAAAATCTTGGTTTACTTCACAGAGTTAGACCATTTTTATCACAAAAAAACTTAAAAAATTATTTACTTTTTGTTTATACATAGTCATCTTACATAGCTAACATTACTTGGGGAAGCAAGACAAAATTAATGTCTCTTTCTCGACGGCAGAAATATGTTTCTAGAATAATATATCATACACATTTTAAACCTCTATTAAAAGAAATGAAAGCGCTAAACATTTACCAAAACAATATCTATGCTAATATACTATTTATGCTAAAATATAAAATGGGATAAGTACCTTCACGACTCACAGAAAACTTCTTTCATTCAATTACCAACAAGTTTAACTCTAGAGTAACTGGTAACTTTATCGTACCCCGAAAAAAAAAACTCTCAATTCTCTATCTCTTATCGCAGCCCCTATTTATATAACAAATTAATTCCGAAATAGACCTTAATTACACTTCCTGATAATATATTTTCTTTAAAGTCAAAACTAAAAAATCTTGTTCTTAATAATAGATAATGACATAGAATTGTTCTAGTTCACATGATAAATCAAAGTTTGAACTAAAAACGATCTACAACGTCAGAAAGTCGGATTTATATATATATCTAAAAAACATTTCAAAAAATAAATAAATAAAAAAAATAAAATACACTCGCACAAATCATAATACAACTAGAAAAAACAAAACAAAATTTTATCACAATAATATTTAAAATATTTGTGCATAAGAATCACAATGTTTATGTGTATCATGCGTAATACCATAAGGTTCTCGATGATAAGACTTATTCAGTATTCTACGAGTTCCCTAAGACAATATAATCTTAACAAGTCCTTCATAACATATTCAGCTAATGCTTCCTAAATTTATTTTTTTCAATTGTTTCTTCTTTTTTAACTGAGTGTTATTTTTTTATGTTAAATGTATTTAAGCAGTACTTGATTAAATATAATATTTTGTAACGGAAGTATATTTTGCTTATATTACGATGTGTAAAAATTGTAACTAATACGTAGATTTGAAAAAATTGTAACTAATATGTAGATGTGAAAATGTAAATAAATAAAAAAAGACAGTGAAAGACTAATATTCTGTAAAAATTAACTAAAAAATCTGAAAATAGCTATACTTAATTAGATAGTTTGGTTCAACCAAATAAACCCCACCCCCTCGTTTTTTCCCTAATGGATACACCGAGTCAAAACGATTATACACCCTCTTTCTAGATAGTCTGGATCCGTTCCTGCTCATAAGTGATCTTAAATCAAGCTCGTACCAAATTAAATATTGAGGACCTTTTGCTTCCAACTCTGTGAGCCTTCTCAATATCAACGTTCCTAATATTTAATTCGTTACTTTTTTTTCTTGGATGTCTTGAGAAACTGTTAGGCTTTCTTCGATATCTTTATTTGCCTTTTCTAGGATTCTTACTCTTTAGTTAATTTCTTTAAGTTTAGTGTTTACCTTTTCGTTTTCTTTTTTTAATGAGTCGCAAATTAGCTTGTTTATTTTATCGATAGATATTTTTAGGTTACCACTGATAAGCTTAAAGATATCTTTCTGCTGTTTTGAAAACATTTCATGAAAAATATCGCGAGCAACATTTGTTGATATTTGTGTTTCATCTGTATTTCCCGTTTTGTAAGATTTCTTTCGAACAATGATATTTTTTTAATATCCATTTTATAGTATAAGCTACCAATTTAGCTTTTAATAAATCATAAAATGTGACTTTAATCCACTTCCTAGTGACAAATATTACTTCAATTTTTCATGGCAGTGTAAGCAACAAGTATAAATACAAACTTGCGAACGAAAATGGTAAAAAATTGCTCTTATGGCAAGCAATTTGTAGTTGTGGAGAAAAGAGAAGAGCTTTTGTGACGTTACAAACTTTGACACCAGAAATTTATATTCAAGATTGCCTTCAAAAGCGACTTTTGCCTCTCATTTAATCTCACACTAGACCTACTTTGTTTTGGCCTGACTTGTTGCTCTGTGCCACTAAGTTAAAAAAGCTTTGAAGTGGTATAAATTGAGAAAGGTTAATTTTGTACCAAAAAAGCTTTAACCACCAAATTGCCCACAATTCCGGCAAATCAAAATATATTTGGGGTATCGGCTAATGGTTTTTCATTTGCGTAAAACAAGCAAGATTAATAATTTTAGTACAAGAATAGCTAAAGCCATAGTCAACCATAAGCAAGAAAATGACAATAACAGTTGTGGAGAAATTATTGGACACCATCACCAGTAATGTATGACTATTTTTTAAACATAAAGAAAAATTTTGAAAAAGTATTTTTATGCTATTGAATTTCTTAACTTTAAATAAAAATTTAAAAAATTTGTAAAAAAGTAGTTATTTTAAATATTTTTAAAAAGATTTTCTTTTCTTATTTTTTCCATCTTATGCTTTATATAAATATATATAAAAAATACATATAAATATATATATATATATATATATATATATATATATATATATATATATATATATATATATATATATATATATATATATATATATATATATATATATATATATATATATATATATATATAAATTAGTAATAACACTTATCTAATTTTTGATTACTTCAACACTGTGTTTCACCATCAGTAGGTTCATCAGGAAGAATGTCTAAACATAAAAAAAATTTCAAATTATAGAAAAAATATTTCACAAGAAGTTGGGAATTGTTATAATTAGTTATGCAATAACTGTAGTATTTTGCAACCAGGAAGTTGCATCAACTACATTAGATAATTAAAAAATCATGAAAAGAATTCATTAGAATTAGGATAAATTTGGACTGGTCATTTGTTTTTATAATTTTTTAAAAGGAACTTATTTTCATGTCTGCATTTAGAAATTAATTCTGATTTTTTATTCAGTAAACTTTCTTAATCTAAATGAGTAATAATTTCAAATTTTTCTTGTAAACATAGTATACATTTTTTGGAAATGTTGTTATAGGCAGGCGCAGTTTTTAGAATAAACCAGTTTAATTTAAAATTAATATTTTTTTCTCTTAGTTGCCAAATATATTTAGACAGCATAATTTCTTTTGAGTATTTTTATGTTTAAAAGATTGTTTGTGATTGGCATAAAGTTTTTTCCATTTGCCCTCGGTTAAACCAATATAATGTTTATCAGCGTTGTTTTGCGAGGAAACAATGCATTTGTAAATAATATTTTTTGATAAGCATTTGCCATTCATAGGGCAGTCAAGTTTTTGCTTGCAGTTACAATTTTCAGTATTTTTTTCTTTGAGAAATTCATTTTTATTAATCAATGCAAAATTATGGCCTTTTATAATTCTTTTAATACTTTTTGTACAGCTATAGCTTTCTTTAATAGTGTTTCTGTTAAAAATTTTGTGCAATTTATTAGAGGGAGGGAAATGTTTGTCAACTAATTTTAAAAACGCTTTTCCAATGTTTGTTGAAACATTTTTGCTGTACGTTGGGTTGAACCAAATTATATTTCTATTTCTATTTCGCTTTTTTGCAACTTTTGTTTCAAATTTAAGCTCAAAATTTTTAAATCCGCTTTTTTTAAGAGCATTTAATAATAGATAAAGGCAATTTTATAATCAGAGAAAAGCTCTTTTCTGGTCATAATAATACATATAAACATCTTTAAAGATGTTTCATTCGACTTGTATTTTGCCAGTTTGTAGAGTGTTATAAATTTTACAATACTGCATCAAGTATAAACTGCCAATCTTTGGCTTAACGTTTTTTGCCAGTATACCCACTATATACACTTCAATAAACCAGGTCGGAACCCACAAAATAGGAAAGTGTCACTGAATATTCGGCTGCCAAATATTTGGTGCTTTGGCCGAGCGTCTAGCCGAATATTCGGTATTTGGCAAAACCACTATCCGTGACATTTCTAGACATGTTTTTAAACTAACAAACAAAAGTTAAAGATTGCAAAGTTAAATAGACATTTCTCTAATTCGATTGCGCAACTGATTTCTCGGTTTTAAAAAGAGGTCAATAAAGACATAAATGTAAATAAACTAAAGTCGTACTAAATAAAAATGTCTTATTCCAACTAAAACATTATCAGACCAATATTGAAAAAAGGTGGAGGAGGTAAGTATTATCATTGTGTGGAAATTCATTTTATAATAGCATTATAGAAAAGACAAAATATTTTAATATGGACGCAAAGGAGGTGCAGATAATTTTGAAATAATAAAACATACAAAAGTGCGTGTATGATTTTCACTTTAGGCCTTAAAAATAAAAATTAGTTCAGGTTGCAGTAAAAAGTTAAAAAAAAAAAAGAATCCAAGCTCAAAGCTTGTATTCGTTTAAGACAATGCAAGAAAAATTACCTTGAAAATCTCCATGTAAAAGTTCAGGACCAGAGTTCATGACAAAGTTAAGCAACAACATACTTTATAAATATTTTTCATTTAAAAAAGATTAGTAGTAGTCTATGAAAGTTAATGTGGCTTGCTTGAAGAATTTAAAAGTTTAAAAATATTCAACAACCAATTGAAAAATTTACCTACAAAAAAGATAATAAAAGTTTCAACTTGCTCACTGGCATGAGAAAAGAATTTTTGGCATTTTATTTGAATATTTAAATCCTAGAAATGAACATGAAAGTATGAAGTAATGTTATCCTAAACATCATTCTGAGGAAAAGTTACCAAAAGATTTGTTTAAATATTTATATTTTACATATCTGGTTATAGATGAAACATGAAATCAATTGACCAACTATTTATGTTATTAACATGGCTTAAACTTTTTTTTTAAATTTTTATTTAAATTTTACATCCTGGTTCTTTAAGACACCAACATCTGTGTCTAGATCTTATTATATGGTCAATTTTGATATACCTTAAATTCAGTGTAATGCTATTTTGGTCTAATTTAAATCACCTAAAACTTAACATGTCGTAATATTTGAAAGAGGCGTAATGACTGATAGAGATTTTTAAATATCTGATTTGCTTTTTATTTATTTATTTTTAAATATCTGATTTGCTTTCGCCTTTTTTAAAACACTTATTATTATAGCTTTTTTTAAATGGAAGAAATCATTTCACAAAGAAGTTATAGTTATAGAAGTTATAGAAAGTCAACCAGTAGCAGCTTAATGAATTCATGCAAAAAACTGTAAAAAATATACGAAATTTACTATTTATTATTAAGATAAAATATATTTTTTATAAAAATACTTCAACTTATCTACAACATCTAAAAAGTAACATTTATCAAAATTAACGTTTACAATAACAATTCCATTATAAGTGTAAATTATAAACAAACATTGAGTCAGTGCAAATAAATTCATTGCCATTTGGACTTGTCCGTAATAGCCAAATGACTGATTCTTCTTAAGAAATAGTTCCCTGGTAAATTATATATATATATATATATATATATATATATATATATATATATATATACATATATATACATATATATATATATATATATATATATATATATATATATATATATATATATATATATATATATATATATATATATATATATATATATATATATATAACGGGTGATGCGGAAGTTATCGGACAAAATAAAAACGTCAATAACTTATTTATAAATAAAAAAACAAACTACTTTTATTTTTTTTTTAAATAAAGCATTTATCTTTTAATAAAAACATATTATTTTTTATATGAAAAAAAACCACCATCTGCAATTGATCTCAATTTTGCTCTGACGCCTTTTATATGCGACTGTAAAAAGTTTAAATCAATTTCTTGTAGTTTTAGTTTAATGCGATTAATCAAAACTTGCTCTGTTGAAGCTTGCCAATCTCCCTCGTAAACCTTCTGTGCCAAATGTCCCCAAAAATTTTCAATTGGTCGTGCTTGAGGCACATTTGGGGGATTGGATTCTTTATCAACGTAATAGACATATTGGTCCATCCAATTTAGAGAATCTTTATAATAATGAGAACTTGCTAAATCTGGCCAAAATAAATAGTTAAATTCTCCATGACACTCGTGAATAAATGGAAGAAGTCGTTTTTCTAAACATTCATTAATATAGATTGATGAATTGATCGCTACAACCTTGGAAGTGCGAAACAATGGCTCGGACATACCACAAATATGGCTATCCACATTAATAATTTTCTTGGAATTTTCTCTTTTCCTATAAAACGATCACTTTCTGGGCAAGTCTTTTTGTTGTTTGTGTAGTATCAAGAATTTCCAGGCATGTTGTCCCCTGCAAAACAAAAGTATTTTTCGTCATCGATGACTAAAAGCGATTTTGTGTTATAGAGTTGGTTAACTAGTTTTCTGCTTCTTTTCTTTGCCTTTATTTGTTGTTCTATAGTGTATTTTGGAGTCTTTTCACATTTTCTATATTTAATATTCATTATTTTTAACTGATGACCAATTGTCGATTGATTTACACCGAATTTAATACCTATTTTTCTCTGACTGACCCCTTTTCGATTGTTGACAAGTCTCGTTAATTCGGCTTTCTTTTCTCTAGTCCAGGATGTCGGACGACCAGGGTGCTTTCTATCAGAAAACGATTGAACAGTTTCAAGTCTTTTTAGGTTATCATATACTTTGAGCAAATCCTTCCTTTTCAAAATGATTTAAGATTTTTTTTTTTTTTAAATTAGGTTTATTTACAAAAAACATTTTTAGTTGCTTTCGAAAAGATTCTCGTTCAGCTGCATTTAACCTCATTTTAAATAATTGTGTTTTAAATAATAAAGTTTATATTTTATAGAACGTTTATACCTACGCATAAAACCACAAAAACTAATTATTATGCTTAAATAATGAAATTAGGATTTGTCCGATAACTTCCGCATCACCCGTTATATACACATATATATATAGTGCTTTATGTTCAAAAAGAACAGAGGAATGATAAATTAGTAAAAACACTTGTCTAATTTTCTTCAACAAGTTGTTTGACCAACTGATAGTTAAATAACTTGTTGAAGAAAATTATATAAGTGTTTTTACTAATTTATGTATATATATATATATATATATATATATATATATATATATATATATATAAATATATATATATGTATAATCCTAGAGTCAGTTCACAAGTTCATCTGGACTTGCATCAAAGCAAAGAATGCAAGGTTGATCTTATAATCTAGTTTCAACAATTTTAACATGATTTAACATGTCTTTGGCATTTGTGAATTTCTTATTGTCTTCTGTGAATTGTTTTTTTACCAAAAATTCAAAGTTTTTTTTTCTTTTAATAATTTTTTTAAATAGATGAACAGAAAAATTAGTAATTTAAAAGAATTATAGGTTTATAAGAATTATTTAAGCGATTTGTCGCTATTTGTTTTCACTTTTGTCCTTACAGGCCTCGTTTTAATGTTGCGAAAATAGTTGCGCAATCGAATTAGAGAAATGTCTATCGAATAAAAAGATAAAAGGATTTTGAGATTTTCACTCGACTAAATTGACTTTTAGTCGATTAGTAAGAAATCTATAGCGGATTAAATCGACTATTCGTTTTTTCTTAGTTGACTATTTTCAACTTTCGACTCGTCGACTTCTAGTCGATTACAACACTACTTAAATAACATGGTAAGATTTTATTTAGCAAAAATAAATTTAAAAAATCATTTTTGTTGATTAGGTTTAAAATTAGTTTATTTTGTTGATGAGCGTAGCCATTAACTTATACTACCAAATATGTTTTAAGTAATTTATCTCTTTTCTTTGGTTGGTCGAGAACAAAAGCAAAGCAAAGAGGAAACGTTGACTTTATTTGTTGAGGTTTAAGGAGTGTTAAAATTTTAACGAAAGATTTTTAACTTTTGTTGAAATTTTAACACTTATTATGGAGTCGTTATAACGACTCTATAATAAATTTTATTGAATCAAAAAGCTTAAATTTATAAACTTTAGCTTTTTGATTCAAAGGTCGCATACCCTAGTAGGATTGATTATGGACTTGCAAAGTAAGACTCTTCACCATCATCGCCGATGGTCGCCATTGTCATGGCTTGTGCATTTCAAGGTAAAGAAGGGCATAGTAGTGCAAGTTGATTCTCGGAAAAATTATTCAACAATATCAAAACCATGCCTGACAACGACCATAACGGACACAATCAAGTTTCAACGTGCATTAAGCGCAACTTCTGGAGCTATAATGAGCACTAAACTTGGAATATTTTGCATTATAAGTGTTTGTTTTACACTTCTGGAAACAATTTAAGCTTTTTTAACCAAACGTACTTAAATATTATATTGCCTATCTTCCAATATACGTGCATTTTAATTCAAATTTTATTACTATATCAGCATCTGTTTTATCAGGTAAACAACATTTACGTACACTAAAATGATTTAAAAACTGATTTTAGGTTCCACTCCTAGTGGACAAGAAACCTAAAAAAGAGGTCATTTGAATGATCAAAAGATGTTTAGAACGTTTAAAAGAAGCCTTTTTTACGTCACGTGCCAACTGGACTTTAGAACAAATGTTGGAAATAAATTGGATTCATCTCTGTCGTAAGATGAGATAATAATAATGATAATTTTTGTTTGTAAAAAAGAAATAAAATAGTACTTTCAATATTAATTTTGAAGAATCTATCTAATTAAATCCTAGTCAATTTATCCTAATCAAAGAATGATAACTGTGTTGCATAAGTATTATTTAATCTGGATGCATGAAAAAATGCATGTAAAATAGTTTTAGAAATAAATATACATTAACTTTTATAACTGTACATACTTTTAATTTTAATTTCTTCTAAAAATATGCATAATATATGGACGCCTAATTACTGCTATGCCCAGGGGGTTATAAAAGCTCTCGGCGGTACTGATGCCATGTAACTACAGGTGTTAAAGATGAGACAAATTTAAAATGTACCAGTTTTCACCGCAATCGAAGTTTTGATTGTATTTATAAAGGGGTCATCCATAAATGATGTCAGTGTTTTTTCTCAATTTTTCGACTCCCCATCCCCCCTTTGTCAAACTCTGTTAATTTTTGGCCAACCCCCCGATATATATGATGTCAGTTTTTGTGTACTCCCCCCCCCCTCCCTTAAAAAACAATAAAAATGCTTAACCGTTGATTTTTTTTCTGACTAAATTATACATTTATATAATAGTAGATTTTATCAAATTATATTATATAATAGTCGATATCTCATTAAATAATTAACTAAGCAAATAGTATTATATATCTTTAATATAATCTTCCTATGGATTGTTGAAGTGATCATCAATTGAAATAATAGGTAGTGAATGCTCTCCGTGCTCTAAAAGGATATCGTATTCTTGAGGTACAATTAAGTTCGTTGCGTCAACTTCATTTTTATCTAACCATTCAGTAGTTTCCGAACAGCAAAATTGAAAATCCTTTGGCAGTACGAGGAAGAATACTTTCAATGTTTGATGCGATGAGCATAAAAATGGATGATGGAAAAAATTATTTTTCTCCTTCTGAGACATCTACTGCTTTGAGCCCGTCTCTCGTTTGGTTGACAGGGACAGGTGGCGGAAGAAATCTTGCTATAATCAGAGTAAAATAAGAGCTTCTAATAGTCCGACAACAAGAACGATTTTCACAGTTCACAATTTGAGTAAAATATTAACTTGTACGAAGATGATCGGTAATCCAACGTTGATCTTGTAATAAAAGCGTCAAGGTTATTCTTCAAGAAATGGTGAATCCCGATTTCAATTACTTTCTGATATATGGGATTTTCGTCGGGTCCTCCATTACCGCTAAACACAACGATAGGCTTAACCATATTAGTTTGAGGATCTCTGATAATAGAGTCGAATTCTTTGATATCCAAGAGCCGCTGAAAGTCTAATCCATGAGCCAAGGCTGTCGAGGATGCGTGTTTTCCTGATCGAACAGCATGTAGGTAGGTCCAGAATAAGTAACAGAATCTGTTTTTCCGAGACCATCTTTTTTGATCGTAATTCCAGCGTATACAGATGGTATAAGCTTGTGTTTAGCAGCCACGACCCGGTCGTGGTCCGGGAGAGTTACCCGGTACTCCAAATGCATCAAAAACGGCGCCTGTTTTTGGCTGCTGTGATTCCAATTGGCACTCTAGCCTTGTCGTCTTAGCTAATGAAACGCACTTTATCTGGGCCTAAAATAGAACAAACATTTTTCACATATTTTATAGTTGAACTGCAAAAGAGTCCGTCAACATGTTTTAAATGAGATTCATTCTGAGGACTGATCTAACAGGGACTGTTTTGACGTGCCTTTTGCCTTCTAATGTTCCGTAACTTCTTGGAAGTAGACGAGTATAGAGGGCGCTCTTGCTGATTGCAAATCCAATTTTTTTCATCTCGGATGTCAATTCGTCGAGAGTTTTAATGCTCTAAATAATAAAGAAATATATTTGGATATAATTAACTTTTTTTGCAGAAAACGGGATTTATTTCGTAAATTATATTCAAATCAAATCTTGAAATTAGTTGTTAACATTTCATGGATATTTACAATAGTGCAAATACTAAATAAGAGTAAAGTTCTAACAAATAAAATATTAACAAACATAGCTAAGCTATCATTACCCGAAGAACCTCTGACCGACGTCTTTCATCAGCGAACTAACCATGGAGAGCAATATCCATAATTGCCTTTAAAAGAAGAGGTTGATCTACTTCTAATGACGATCGACCAGGTTTCTTTCTAATTTTTAGTTTTTCTTTGACTTCTGGATGCTCCAAGCAGATTTCCTCCATTCTAGCTTTTTTCAGTTCTTTAGTTTTCTTCTGTTGAGCTTGATCATACTTTTTTTTGGCCAGTTCTTTACAAAGATGAGCTAGTTTCTTCTTTTTCTTTTTCAAATCATCCTCTTCAGTTTCAGCAATGAATCCACTTCTCTTTCTAGTCTTCAGTCCAGCAACTTTACAATTTAAAGCTGCAATCTCAGAATTGAGTCGGTCTTGAACCACTGTTCTTGCATTTTTTTGATTTTTCGTGGTCAACAAACTCAAATTTAATGCACTTTGTTGATCATCAATAACAGATAGCTCATTGGTGGGCTCAACAAACTGTGAGGAATTCTTGTCAAATTCAAGTGGAGTATACGTGGGGGCAGACTGTTTTGGAGTATTGGCCCAAAATGATAATTGCTTGCTCTTAAACTTCATTGCCTTTTCAATAAATAAATTGATTAAATACATTACTCTTGATTCAAGATCCTTATGCACCAGTTTCTCTTCTTTTAATGAATTCCATATACTATGGACTTCTTTTTGGATATTTGCCTTTTTTTTATCGGGATGAGCATTTCCATACGAGACCATCAGTAAGTTAAGTAATGCGGTTTTATCCATATTTTAATACTGATTTATTAGTATTGTTTACATTACAATTAGAACAATGATTTGGCTCATCGTTAGCGTAAGCTTTTTAAAAGAGTTTTTTCAACCCGCTAGAGAAAAATTAGCGTTTCGAATTTTCAATAGACTTTATGTGTTGGCATTGCATCACGTTTTACAATCAACTAGAGAGCAATTAGAGTTTCATATTTGAAATAACGATAATTTTATTTCAAAAAATGACAAATCTATGAGTTTACTTTGAACCACATTTTATAATCCGCTAGGGAGCGAATAACGATTGTGAATTTCATATAGAAAGAGTTAATATTTCTAACATAATTTGATTCGCAGTTAAATGATAATATATTAATAAAACGATATTATTTTTATTTTACGTTAGTAGTTGTTATTTATTTAATGTCTCTGGGAAATTTATTATATTAATTTATAATATTATGTTATAAATAATGTAATAAAATAAACATCAAATTCCCCGCATTTAATATTAATTTCCCCACAAACAAAACATCACTTCTATACCATTTAGTAGATGTATATACCGTTAAAATCTGCTCATTAAAACTAAAAAAATAATTTAAATTGACATCATTTTGGCCTCAACACCCCCCTCCCCATTATCAATTAGTGTCAAATTTTTCAGCACTCCCTCCCCTCCCCCCCCCCCCTATATTTACTGACGTCATTTATGGATGACCCTAAAGATAATAATAAACGGTAATAATAAATTAAAAGTAATAATAATAATCGGAGAAGAAATCGAAGATTTTGAAATCAATTTTTCGGACGTCAGATGCTCTCAAAAAAATTTTTACGTCAACTTTATGCTACGTTACAGATTAGGCTAATTTTTCAACTACTCGAGCTTAACACACGTTAAGCTCATTTTAAGCATTACTCACATTAAGCAAAACAGCTGCTAGTAGCAACAAGACTGCGTACCGTAAGCTACGTTAAACACGATAACTTATACCCAATAAAATACTTAACACGATATACAAGGTGTTTCTGAGCCACAGTTTTTACAAAAAGTTGTTAAAACACAGATTACAATCTAAAAGTTTCTCATTTCCCACGTAAACAGTTTTTCTTATTTAAAACATTGTTAAACATAAACAATGCATTAATATTTGCAGATTTCTGAAAACTTTTGTTAAAAATTTTTATAATACTCACGTTTCTATTATTTTAACTCGAACATTAAGATGATCTTATATACAAAATAAAATAACGTAAAAACAATTTTAAAAGAAATGCGCATATACTGCTTTTAAGTGACTAAAAAAATCTTTAGGCGGCTTTAATAAAGTTTAATCAATTTTATCAAAAAGTTGAATTGGTAAAAAAAACTTTTTCAATCAGTTGACATACAAATTAAAACAAAGAAATAAAATAAATCATTAGAGGTTCAAATAGAAAAAGATTTCCCTGACGAAGTTTTGTTATTGATACGACTTAAAAGTGGAAAATGAAAAACTTAACAAGAAAAAACAACAACAACAAAAAAAAACAAATTTAGCGCGTCGGAACAAAAGTTTATTAAGAAGCGTACAGTGTGAATTGAGGAAATGAGCGTTTTACTTTTTGCACTGACCCGTGTTAAATTTACAACCTCAAAATTGATCATTTGATCTTAAAAAACGGACACAAAAGTCTTTTAATATGTGTGCATAACTTGGTATGAATAAGTAAAAAAAAAACAAAAAAATTCATCTTTGTTAATGTAGTTTAGTAACAGAAGAGAAAGAGAAGTTTGCAAGTTTTAATATCGATTTAATGAATTCAATCTAAAAACTAAAATTAACCGGAGTTGTTATAATATTTTACGCACTAATATCTACTAAACACAAAAAAACAAAAGCAATGAAGATAGTTTGTTTCACAGGAATAATTCTACTTGTTTGCACACATGTGCAATCTCAACAAGGACCACCAGGTCCGCCAGGGATCCAAGGTCCACCAGGACCACCAGGAGAACCAGCGCCTTGTCAAAACGAATGTAAGTATTTTGTGAATGTAATATTACTAGCTTAAGAGTATATAAAACCTAATTTTACTGTCGTATTATACAATTGTATATGAGCCCATGAGATGCATAGTGGTATAAGTCAATATTTTGAGTTATTGCCACCAATGGTTAGCATTTTGTTTATTCTATTACATAGCAGAGTGGTATAAGTCTAATGGTATCTATAATGATGCTATTTTTATTTAATTCCTCTAAAACAGTTTGATGATTTATGATATGATGTCTACTAAATGTCTCTGTATCTCAAAACTAGATATGAGTGACCTATACCACTATGCACCTCAGGGGCTCATATACTAGTCTAAAAATCATGAAACTTTAACTTAAAAGCAGGTTTTAAAAACAATAAAATTTAATATATATATCCATTTATTTAACCAAAAATTGAAAAATTACAAATTTTTATAATTTTACAAAATTAGGTTAGGTGTCACTCATATAGTTAAAAACTAGTCATTGGAGTGACACCTAAATAAAATAAACAAACAAACAAAAAAATTAAACAGTAATATTAATAAATGAAAGCAAGTGTAAATTAAATTAATTATAAAAAAATGATGATTAAGGTATAATAAAAAAAAAAAAAAGACAAAAAAATATGAAAACACTCAATTAATAACAATAATAAAAATCATTAGCAACAACTGGGCAAATAATAACAAACTTTACGCAAATGAAAAGGCAAGCACAAAAACTACAAAACGAAAACAAAAATTACATAACGAAAAGGCAAATACAAAAACTTCTACAAAATAAAATATATTTGTTACTCTTGCCGTATACAGAAAAGCATAGAAAATTTGTGAATAATTTTCGTTTAAAGTTCTTTTTGTTATTTTTTCGAACTTCTTTTCTTTTAAGTTGTTACTTTGCTTTTAATTGATTATTTTTGTTTTACTTTATCCAAATCTATTTGTTCGTTTACTTTTTTATTCATTTTCTTGTTTTATGTTTTTTCAATCTTTTAGTTCGTTTGTATCTTTTAATATTTTTGTTATTTTACTCTATTTTTAACTTATCTTTTTTTATTTTTTAAAGTAATTTTTTTCCGTTTTTCCTTTTCTTTTTTTTTTTTAAAATCTTTTTTTTAAAAAGTGTTATTTTTCAAGAAAAAACAAAAAAACGCTTTTAGTTTTTTAAGAACTACAAAGATGTTAAAATTTTTTTTAAAATTCTTTTTTTTAAATCCAAATGATTTTAAAAAAATACTTTTTGTTATTTTAAAAATTGTTTATTAAAAAAATCCGTTTACTTAAAAAAGGATTATTTCTGGAAAAAAAAAATTTCACTGATAAAATTTCACCGTAACGACTTATTTGATATACGGTAAGATAATACTTTGCTTTTAAACAATTCTAAAGATATTTTAATATTGCACAATATTCAATATCGCAATCTTTTAGTAGCAACCAGTGGGGCATTTAGAATTTCAGTGTTTGAAAAAACCTACTATAATTATTCAACTTATGGGAATAGTACAAAAAATAAAAATATACAACTCGTCTATCCAAAAAAAACCCTAACTTTCGGAGGCATTTACCCACCTAAATATCCATCTGGTTGCAACTTATAGAGTATAGTAACAAAGAACAATTTTTCTTTTTTTAATGCTCCTTTTTATAGGTGTTGGTAAAGGCTGCGAGCCTCTATGTCTAGTGGGTTGCTGCGGATATCATGGAATGTACGGAAAGTCAAAAAGATGGATTATGGAGCAAGTGTTAAATAAAAAAGAATAATATAGTTTTTTAACATGTATATTTTTAGATAGAATAAATGTTCTGTTTGTCATTTTTGTTTCGAGTAACGTGGATAGTAAAATATAAAATTTATAAAACATAAAAATTAAAAAATTAGTTAGCATGTATAAGCTTAACACCATCTCCTCCTAATTTCGTCACCCACCAATCAAATTCTTTTATATCATTAATTATTAAGTCTAAAGTGGATTGCGGAATATCAGTCACTAACGAATAAACGCAGCCACCGCCACCTGCTCCGGTAATTTTAGGGTGCAATCCATGTTTTTTGCATATAGTAATAACTTTATTAACTAAAGGGTGAGAGACACCAATCGCTTCCAATAAATGTTGATTGATATCAATTAAATGCTAAAAATACAAAAAACAAAGTTTAATTACATTTTCATGAAATCATAATCATCATCATGAAATCATTATCATGCATTTCTATTGAGTCTTTATTAGAAACACTGTAAAATAAAAAAAAATAAAAAAATGAAAAAAAAAGTGATTTTCAACTAATTTATTATGCGTATCATAACTATTAAGTAAATCTAAGATGCTAAACAATCTTAAGTTTGAGTTTGTTAAGTTTACTATGGTTAATAACTATTGTTAAAAAAAAAGAAACATTTAATATTATTGCCCGCTTTCAAAGTCAATACTCTCAACAAGCTCACATTCAATTAAAAATTAACGTCAATCTAAAAAAACATTTTTGTCATTGTTGATTACAGATTTTTTTTGATAAACTTTAGTCTATCGAAACTTCTCTCGCCATAAACAATTGTAAAAGAGAGTCAAGTCAATTTTGTAGAGTATATACAAGTTAGGAAAACATGATGTCATCTATTTCTCTATTAAGAGTAGGTGTACGTCTTTCATTTGTAGTTCAGCCATCATTGCTGGAGATGTTGATGCATATACTTTAAAAGTAGGACTAGCGCGAGGTTTTAAGTGGGGAGAGGATACGTTTTTTTTTAAACATTTTTAACATATAAAAACAAATCTAAATTGCGCCACAATGTTGAAATCAGTTAATTTAAAATTTTTTGTTTTTCTCCTTTTAAAAAAAAAGTGGTTCTGTCATTCTACCCTCCTTTGCTCCGTATAGTTCCAAAAAAACTTTCTAAACAATCTTTATTGAAACGAAATGTGCAAACACAAAGAAATTCTTCCAAGAGAAGCTCTTGTCACAATTCCAGTATACTGTTAACTGTAACATTTAACCCCTAATGACTAGCTATCTTGGGTTCAAGTTTGAAGTTCTCTCAACAATATTGTTATTTCCATTAGTTGTTATAACACAAAGAGCAGGTTTATCACCACGAAGCTTTCTTGAATTTAACAAATCAAAAAAAAAAACCATTTTTTCAACAAATTGAGGAGTTGCTCTTACTGTTGACAATAATATATTAGCAGTGACACACAAAGACAATGGTGTGGCAACCTGATGACTTAATACTTGCGTGGCTAGATTAACTCTCATTTTTAGAAATGCTTTAGAATCAAGATGTTTGTCAGTCAATACTGGTGCCAGACAGATAGGATTGCATTTGTCTATCTCATACAGCATTTGTAAGTGATGCCATGAAACTATATTTTCATTAATATCAATGTTATGTCGCATAAGATTATTGCGAACACTTTTAGTTAGATGAGGGGGATCAAATTCTATTTTTGAAAGACGCATGTTGTTCAAAAGATAAAAATCATTTGAAAAAGGATTTTAATTAAAGCTTAAATTAAAAAATAACAAAAACCAAGGATTTTAATATCGATTCTTGATTACGCACAATACACCGAACACTCCACAGCCCTGAACTCTTGATATAGCTTCTTGAATAAACTTAGCAAGATTAACTGTTGAAACAGTTGAATTACTGAAAATATATGCAATTGGTTGTTTCCATTAAGTAGCAATACCTTCCATTAAGTAGCAATACCTCGGTTAACAAAAACTAGAGCCTGATTCAGTGGTTTCTTGTTCTTTATTCCAAAATCAACATCCACACTTTTATCATAATCTAAGTGTCGTTTAAGTGCCATCTCATCCAATACTAAACTGCAATTACGATCATGTTGATTCATGTTATTAACACAAAGTTTTAGTAAAGTAAACAACTTTTGTGAGAATCAAATTTGCATATCGCCATAAGCTCTTATTAGAAACATTTCAATGTGGTGCAACTTGGTAAAGAATTACTTAAAACTTTATAAGTTTGTGGGCTATATATATATATATATATATATATATATATATATATATATATATATATATATATATATATATATATATATATATATATATATATATATATATATATATATATATATATATATATATATATATAAATAAATTGCGATCTGCCACTGTGTATATATATACATATATATACATATATACATTTTTTGGGGCTCTAGGCTGATCAAATTTTTGGTACCCTACCCGAGCACCCCAAAAGCTGAATTTTCTTAATATCCGATTTACCCTGATGTTTTTGTGATCAAATGAAACAACAGACCTAAAAATCAATTTCTATTAAAACTAAAAAAAAAACACTTACGTAAAGACTATATTATAACTATTATTATATTATATAACAACAAACAAATGTTCTTATTAAATTATACATATTTGCGAACTGCTTCATCATAGGAAATGGATCTCATAATATCATATTCAATTGACAGAATTAAGAGGTTATCTGACCTTTCATCCGCCTTTTTGATCTACTTTTTTTTTAAAAAAACAGTTTTGAAAAAGACAGTTCTACTTTGCAGCTCGTTATAGGTATTGTTATGTAAACCTTAAGAATTGTATGAAGATTCCGAAATATATCAATAAAGTTTTTAACAAAAATTAGTGTCAACATTTCTAAAGCAGTGATACAATCATTTTGTTTAAAGCATACCATATCTAAATAATGCTGAAATTGACTGCACTCATTAAATAGTTCTTCTCCAGTATCATTTTTATATAATGACATAACGGACTCCATTGATTTAAGTTCAATAACTAAACCTCTTTTGCTCAGTTCATCGAAAACTTGAATTTATCTCCAATATCCATATATACAACACTTCTTTTTTCAAGTTCAGCCCCTAGTTTAGCCAACAAAACATTAAATACCTCTATACGAAACTTATCCCTTCTAGTAAAAATTCTTCTTTTTTCTCCATCCGAATATATTTTTCTTTTATGCATATCACTAAAATTTTCTTTGACTTCTGGACTCTTATTAACATTCAGCTTTTTCAGAACTTCCATCAAATATATACTTAAGTGGAATATAATTACAAATATATACTTAAATATATAAATCAAATATATACTTAAGTGTATTGAGTATTTTTTGATAGCTAACTTTAACCGCATAAACTGACTCCAAATGAGAAGATCATCTAGTGGGGCTTAAATTTTTTAGTGAAAATACCAGTGATGCACTTTCACCCAAAATTTTCTAATGGTATGGGGATGCAGAGAAATATGTGCAAATGTATTGAATAGTTCTGAAGTATTCTGTTATTTCCATTACAACGCACACTGCCTCTACTCCAACCAAATTTAAAGAACACGTAGCACAAGGGGAAAAACCCGCTAATGCTCTTATTCTCTTTATTTGGGCTCGTAAACCTGTACGGTGTAAATCCACACACAATTGACGTGTTATCGTATGATTGCCCGCGGATGTTTTTAATAGGAAGACCTGCATTATTTAAAAACTGAAATACTTTTGCCATAAAATTTCCATTATGTGGAGAGACCCACTTTTTGTCATAAACTCATAGTGGCAAACCTCTTTCAGATAAAAATTTTATTGTTACTACTACCCGTTCTAAAATATTGTAGTAATATTTTGAAGTTTTAGTAGCCTGTTCTTTTAACTCTATATCTATTGTTCTCTTATTTGATTCTTGTGCGAGGCAGATCGTTATGGCTTTCATTAGGTCATCAGATTCTTGTTTAAAAAAAAAAGGATGTGCTTAGATCGCTTAAAAGTGAATTTTAGCGATAAAAAGTGTTTTGCACATTATATATATTTCCGAATAAGAATAAAAAAATTCCGAATAATACAAAAAATACAAAATCAAATTCTTATAGTCTTATTAGTTTTTACACCTCGTTTTTGTTTCGCTACTTTTTTCTGACATTGCACCCAAATAGTACTGCTTGCAGGTATATATATATATATATATATATATATATATATATATATATATATATATATATATATATATATATATATATATATATATATATATATATATATATATATATATATATATATATATTGTTAGATCTTAAAATTCTTGACTTTCAACATTTAAACCATAATGTAGAAATGCTAGAGTCAATGTCTAATTCGGCCAAAAATCGGGGGTGATTCTTATCCAATTTTACTCATCTTAGTCTCTTTTTTAATTTTTTAATAAAATAAAATATAAAAATCAGATAAAATAACTGAGTTTCTAAAAAAAGTTATTTTCACTCCACCCTAGTGTACATAACGCAAATAAAAACTGTTCAAATAATGTTAATGTAAAAATAGGTTGTTGCTATTCAAAAATAGGTACCATAGCGACCAAATTAAAAGATGTAAAATCAGTGTGGGGTTAGGGGAACAAGAAATTAACAGAAACTCAATCTAAACATCATATAGCTCAAGTAAATATTAGATACGAGTCAATGTGTGTCAATCATTACTTATAGTGCAGTAAAAATATTTTCTTAAAGATTTTTTTTTTTAAATCTGAGATCTTCAAAGTATTACTTAGATAACAGTAAGTATTATTGGTATACTGCTATAATAAATTTATGCAAAAAAATTATTTTTCTAATCTCTAAATACTTTAATGTACTAATTTATGTTGATTGAATTGATTTTTATTGAAATATCACACAACATTGATCTCACTGAAATTACTTATACATAATTAGAACTTTTTTTTTTCAAATTTCACTATTCAAATGCACAGTCTTCATAACTAAAGGATTTAATATAAATGAAATATTAATAAATTTCTCTTAACATATATAGAAACTAAAACTAAATAAGTTTTAGAGATTAGAAAACTAAAGTTTTTTCTCATTTTCACCTACTAAAAGCCCATTGAAAAATATTAGGGTATTAGCAAACAAAAAAATATTGGGTATTAGAAAACAAAAAAATATTAGGGTATTAGCAAACAAAAAAATATTAGGGTATTAGCAAACAAAAAAATATTAGAGTATTAGCAAACAAAAAAATATTAGGGTATTAGCAAACAAAAAAATATTAGGGTATAAGCAAACAAAAAAATATTAGGGTATTAGCAAACAAAAAAATATTAGGGTATTAGCAAACAAAAAAATATTAGGGTATTAGCAAACAAAAAAATATTAAGGTATTAGCAAACAAAAAAATATTAGGGTATTAGCAAACAAAAAAATATTAGGGTATTAGCAAACAAAAAAATATTAAGGTATTAGCAAACAAAAAAATATTAGGGTATTTGCAAACAAAAAAATATTAGGGTATTAGCAAACAAAAAAATATTAGGGTATTTGCAAACAAAAAAATATTAGGGTATTTGCAAACAAAAAAATATTAGGGTATTTGCAAACAAAAAAATATTAGGGTATTAGCAAACAAAAAAATATTAGGGTATTAGCAAACAAAAAAATATTAGGGTATTTGCAAACAAAAAAATATTAGGGTATTAGCAAACAAAAAAATATTAGGGTATTAGCAAACAAAAAAATATTAGGGTATTAGCAAACAAAAAAATATTAGGGTATTAGCAAACAAAAAAATATTAGGGTATTAGCAAACAAAAAAATATTAGGGTATTAGCAAACAAAAAAATATTATGGGTATTAGCAAACAAAAAAATATTAGGGTATTAGCAAACAAAAAAATATTAGGGTATTAGCAAACAAAAAAATATTAGGGTATTAACAAACAAAAAAATATTAGGGTATTAGCAAACAAAAAAATATTAGGGTATTAGCAAACAAAAAAATATTAGGGTATTAGCAAACAAAAAAATATTAGGGTATTAGCAAACAAAAAAATATTAAGGTATTAGCAAACAAAAAAATATTAGGGTATTAGCAAACAAAAAAATATTAGGGTATTTGCAAACAAAAAAATATTAGGGTATTAGCAAACAAAAAAATATTAGGGTATTAGCAAACAAAAAAATATTAGGGTATTAGCAAACAAAAAAATATTAGGGTATTAGCAAACAAAAAAATATTAGGGTATTTGCAAACAAAAAATATTAGGGTATTAGCAAACAAAAAAATATTAGGGTATTAGCAAACAAAAAAATATTAGGGTATTAGCAAACAAAAAAATATTAGGGTATTAGCAAACAAAAAGGCACAATAACAAATTTAGAATCAAAATACCTAAAAATCTTACAACTGATTGTTTTCAAAAAATTTTCTAACCTAAAAAATTTCTTATTTTCAGTTGCATGCCACTTTAAATAAAAGTGGCTAAACATAAGAAAGAACGAAAAAAGAAGAAACTACAAAGAATATAAAAATATGTAGAAAAAAATAATAAAAAAATAACCTCAAAATAACTGCTTCTGTTTTTTTCTTCTAAATAAATGAAAATTTCAAAATTTTACTAAAATTATCAAAAGAGTTAATGTGTGTATAGTTGTTAGTTGTGAAAGTGTTAATTGTATTGTTTATTAATAGCTGTATTAAGATGTCAAAAAATAAATCCTGTAAATTGTCTCAAATATTTTGGTATCAAAATTGAATTGAATTTAAGTTTTGCATCCCATCTTTAAGATCTAGTACTGAAACTAAGCCGAGGGTAAGTTGGCCAAAATTTGACATTATATCAATCTAGAAACACTCCTTAACAAATATCATGTTGCTCTTGAATCTTATCTTAGACATGCTTGTTAAATATGGGGACAAACCCAGTCTCAAATCTTTTAAAGTTATCTAATTATAAAACTCTAAAAAAATAACTGATTCCAGCATTTTAACTCTGACACTAACAACCAACTTGACAAAACCAACAACCTCTATTACATATCAAAAATTATTAAATAAAAGGTTCTAATTTAACACCTAAATTGTTTGTCTGTCTAGAAACAACTAAATAAAACCCTACCTCTTCCATTTCTAAAATTTTCACTTGTAAAAAAATACTTGTTACCATTTTCAATCAGCTAAAAATTTAAAACAACTGTTTAATATGGTCACAAATCTATTAAACATCAGAGCATATGCACATGAAATAGTCTTCCCTCTCAAGTAAAATCTCTCCCTACATTTTTTAAATTCATAGCAGTCTATTTAATTTTTTATTAGATAAGTGTTCTTCTTAAATGTTTTATCCCACTATTACTAATTATCTATTATTTTAATTTTGTCTATTAAACTCTATTTATTAATATTTTTATTATATATTATCTATATATTATTGTCTATAAATACTTTATTAATATCATTCTATAAATTTTAGTTTTATTGCTATTTCTTTTTTAATTTCTTTTTTATATTATTATTACTATTATTCTCTATAATTCTTTTTCTAATCTAATCCTAATCCTCTTTAATCCTTATCCTCTTTATTCCTTTGTAATCCTCACACTTGATAATACTAACATTATAATTACTACTATTACTATTGTATTGTTATTATTATTATTATTATTATTATCATTACTTAATATTGTCCTTGTTACTGTTACTATTACCTTAATATTATTGCCACAATTATTATTACTTATTATATATTAGCTGTCCAGACCCATAAAATACTGGTCTAGGTGAGTTTATTCCACATCTACCTCTATTTCTATACTTAGTATTAAGTTTTTTTTTTAGAAATGGTAGAAAAATAATTCATTTTGCTGTAATAAATAATTTCATATTGCTCTTAAAGCAAAAAAAATTGCATAAATATGTGCACTTTTTTTGCACACTTGGAACTTACCCTGTTTATTTAAAAAAAATATTATATTTTGCTTAAAACAATCCTAAAAAGCTGGTTTATATTTTGTTTAAAACAACCCCAAAAAGCAGGTTTATATTTTGTTTAAAACAACGCAAAAAGCCAGTTTAACAACTTATTAAACAAGTTTTTGTCACTATCTTTACCAAAAGTTTTTTTATCTTTATTTATTCAACCAGTTTTGAAGCCTCATCTATTTTAACTTTTTTTTAAACTAATTTACTCCCAACAGACTGCAAACAACCACTAATTAAGTTACAATTTACCAAAAAACATTGATATTGTTAAAGAGAAAAAAAGCAGAAGAATTACAAAACTGTATATTGTATGAGTTAGGAAAACATGAACACAACGATACGACAAGTAAAGATCCAAATGATTGATGTGTGAGGAAAAAAATACTAACAGTAAAACTGGAATAGTTAAAGTAAACAGATTCTTCTAACCTAATTTAATATCAAGTTATCCTGCTACTGGTAACATGTAACCCAGTACATGATACCAGTACAACAGTACAATCTGTTTCAGGCCCTGCTGCCTTGTAGGATACGCTTTTTGTAAGCAAAGGCTAGGAGAAACCATCTCCGACTTAAAACACCCTCTGCCTTAGGGCTCTTAGTTGAGTAAAAGCTAGAGATGGTGTCTCGATAAAACACTCATCTTGGGTAGATGTTAATCCGGCTACTGTCTTGAAGAAGGTCTCCTAGGTAAAGCTTAAAGGGTAAACAGACTCTACCTGTTGACCAGACTTGCACCCCTTCTTCATCTATAAGGCTGGCGTAGATGTAGTTTTAATACATTGTTTCCAGTTTAGGATGTTGAATGCTGGATCTTCTTGACTCAATGCATGGGTTTTGCTTGTGTCTCTGTTTTTATGACTAGGCAACTCATTCTATTATCTCCTATTGAGGGTACAGCTCTAAAGCTGTGGTAGCTCTCAGAGAGGCTGATTCCATCAACAGCTGTAAAATATCAAAGTATTAACAGTGCCATATTGCACATGGATGGTGTCCTGTTTGTACTTTTGGTGTGCATTGTCGAGGTTATTCCTAATAATAAACCCTAAGCCATAACAAAAGACTACACATTTAGAACCCTTTGTTATGGCTTAGGGTTTATTATTAAGAATGAGGCAATTGCTTGGGCTATTAAACAGTGTACTGAGTACTATCTGTGCTTTGAGTCAAGTTCTTTAACAAATTTAAAAATAAATAAAATACCAAAAACTATAAAACACAAAAAACCATCATCATCACCTAGTTCTCTAAACCTATCATTCACTAATATTTGTGGTCTTTAAAGTAACTTTTCTTCTGTTGAGTCTCATCTCTTGCTAAGCTCACCAGAACTACTTGCTCTTTGCGAGAATAATTTGAGTTTGGTTGTCTTATCTTGTGATCTTAGTGTTGATGGTTATCTTCCTTTGATTCGTAAAGACTCCAATAGTCACATCCTTGGCCTGAGCATTAACATTTGGAAGAACTCACCCATTTGTTGGGAAACTAGTTTTGAATCCACAGCCTATTCTTTTATGTGCTTTCGTTTAGCACCACTTCACTCTATCGCCTTTCTCTTTGTTCTACATTGCTCTCCTTCACCTTAAGACTGCACTCTTTTTAATGTTACTTCTGATCAAATTGACCAAGTCCTCTCTCTTTATCCATCAGCCAATATTGTTGTCGTTGGTAACTTTAATGCCCATCACACTGAATGGCTTGGCTCTAGTGTCAGTGACTCTGCAGCCATTAAAACTCACAACTTTTGCCTTTCTTAATCCCTAACATTTGAGTCAACTTTCCAACTCGCTTTCCAGACAACCTGAACCATTTACCTTCTCTACTCGACTTATGTCTTGTTTCTGATCCTAGTCAGTGCTCAGTTTCTCCACATTCACCCTTAGGCATTTCTGAACACGGTTTGATCTCTCTAAAAATATTATATGATTCTTCTTCATATTCTGAATCCCATATCATCGTACTTCTTACAACTACCTTAAAGCTGACTGGGACTCTTTCTGTGATTTTCTTTGTGATGGCCCTTGGGCATAAACCTCTTGCCTTCCTGCTGATAAATGTGCTTCTTACATAACTTCGTGGATTCAAGCTGGCATGGAATCTTTAATTCCCTCTTGATGATATCAGGTCAAGCCTTACTCTTCAACATGGTTTTCCTCATATTGTGCTGCTACAATTTCCAGTCAAAACTGATACTTCCATATCTATCAGCAAAACAATTCTCCAGAAAGCTGATGTCTGTTTATTACTGCAAGAAACCATTGTAAAAAAGTTTCAAGCAGTAATAAAGCCAAAGCCCGCTATTCTCAGGTCATGAAACCTCAAATTTCATTACAAAAATTAGGCTCTCATGACTTCTGGAGAATCTTTAATAGTATCAATAATAAGGGAAAATCTGTTATTCCACCTCTCTTGTATGGTTCAGACTTTGTCACCTCACCTAAAGACAAAGCTGAATTGCTTGCTAAAAACTTTTCATCAATATTATCAGGTTGATCCATTGTTTGGGAAACCGTATATGAAATCCATTGCAAAATTAGCATCTGCCAATCTTTATCGAGCTCAACACTTTCTTACTCCAGATTCTGTTATCTATCTCTATAAATCTCAAGACTGGCCTTGTGTGGAATACTGTTGCCTTATCTGGGGCGGATCTTCTAATGATGCCATTTCTCTTTTAGATAAGGTGCAAAAATATATTGTAAACATAGTTTGACCTGCACTTGAAGCCAACCTCCAGCCATTGTTATATCGTCGTAATGTTGCTTCTCTTTCTCTTTTCTACAAATATTATAATGGGCACTGCTCTAAAGAGCTAGCATCTCTTGTGCCATCTACTGAAATTCATTCTTGTGTTACTCGTCATTTAATTAAGTCTCATCCTTTTTCTGTGACTGTTCCTAAGTGCTCCATCAGTTCTTTGGAATTCACTTCCTTCATTTTGCTTTCCTGATTCATATAATTTGCAATCTTTCAAGTCATTTGTCAATCGTTATCTTGCTCTACAATCTTTTGCTCTCAGTGTTGATGGCTATTATCTTTTGATTTTCAAAGTCTCCATATTTATCTCAAAGTCACATGCTTGGCTTTGGGTATAATTACGCATCAATTCACCTATTTGCATCAATTTGTTGTGGGGCACTTTTTATGATAAACCATGTTAAATTAGGTATTGTTTTAAACTTACCCTTTGTATCCCATAGGTATTTTGAATGCGTGGTTGTGTTTTTAAGTTTTTTGTTTTTGATGATTGCTTATAGTACGCCTATCTAATTTTCCATGCCCTCTGTTAATACAAGAAATCAGAACAATTAATAATAATAATACTAATAATAATAATAATAACAATAATAGAAGAAGAAAAAAGAACAATCAACTATTGCAGAAAGTCCTTGATATTTTTCAACAATGAAACTTGGAAAAAAAGTCAACCAATGACTGCTTTGACGTCACAAGGGGTTGCTTTGATAGAACCGAGGTTTGCAAGCTTGAAGTCTGTATATATTAAATTCATTATCATTGTCAATTTGGCAGAATACCACAAAGTCCTAAAAAGAAATAGCTTCAAAGATCTTAGCTTTAAATACAACCCTAAAAACAATCCCAAAGTAGCCCTCAAACAAAAAAGAACAAGAAATATAATCTGGTTTAACCCACCTTATCCAATCCCTAATAAAGGAAGGGGAAGGGACATTTATTCATTTTTGAAAAAATTTCCCACTCACCCTAAATTTATTAAGACCCCCTTCCCCCTTTTTATTAATTTTTACTTTTTATCAACAAAAACTTTACATCTCAAAACTAAAAAATTCAGAGAAAATCAGCCTTAAAAATTAGAAAATAATAATTTCATGAAAAAATACCTTTCAGTGTAAACAGGCTTTAAAAATTGTTGCCCTAGTAAATCCCCATTTTTCGAAAATGAGCTTTTGATTTATTTCTTACCAAACTATAAAACTTATAACAGTATATTAAATCCTATTAAAATTATGATAAAACAGCTGTTAGAAAACAAACGTTAGATTGCAAGCCACACTAGAATTTTACTGTGTCTTGTAAGAAAAATTAGCTTGGATTTATAAACTTTAATTTTCTATAAAAAATACTTATATTGTAGCATGAAAAATTTCCCATTCACCCCTTATATTAAACTCCCCCACCCAATAAAAGAGTTCTGAAAAATATAAGCAAAACTTTCTTATAACTAATCAACAACACTTTCAAAAATCAAATCCGCTTCCTAAACTATTTAACCATAACAACAACATAATTACAACAACTACAACAACATAACTACAACAACATAACTACAACAACATAACTACAACAACATAACTAAAACAACATAACTACAACAACATAACTACAACAACATAACTACAACAACATAACTACAACAACATAACTACAAAAACATAACTAAAACAACATAACTATAACTACGTTCAAGATAACTAGAAAATGCCTAAAAATACCTAGAAAATTCTTTCATTTTTTTTTATTATAAATTATTCACCACCCCAAGGCTGAGAAGGTCACTACAGTTGAGGAGGCTACTTTTTTTGTGTGTTTACAACCTTCTCTCAACTCTATAACTCCGAAACATGAACCTTGACAAACAAGGCTGATGCGCAGAGAAACAAGTTGAGCGCGTTACTACCAAGGACATGGTGGGGATTGAACTTGGAACTTCTTCCTTGAGAGGTGAGCGCTCTAACACTACACCACTGGCGCATAAATTCTTATATAAAAAACTAATAATTTTATTGTATAAAAATCCCAAAGAATTATTAAACAAAAAAAGTGAACTAATTTCAAAGTGTCGTCATCAGAACAAATTTTTGCTGGATAACCTTAAGCCAAAAGATTAGATTTTTCTAACGCATTTCTCTTGCACAGAATTATACTTTCATGATTGCATTTAGCATGAAACTTATAGTTGTAAAAAAAATGTAGTTTTATTATATCTCATTTATATATCATTTGATGTATTAAATCGTTTGTTGTATTAATATCGCTGTATTAAATGTATTAAATTGTTTAATGTATTAATATCGTTTGTTGTATCAAAATAATGTTTGTTGTATCAAAATAATACGAAACTCTTGTTTGTTGAAAAGTATATATACTTCTATATATACTAAAAGTACATTTTTTATATTTCACGAAAACAGCAAACTTAAGTGTTTTAACTGAATATTTTATTGCAAAACTATGATGGAGTTTTTGATGGAGATATGATGGAGTTAGTGGGTTTGCATATTTTGATGGAGATGTGATGGAGTTAGTGGATTTGCATATTTTGATGGAGATGTGATGGAGTTAGTGGATTTGCATATTTTGATGGAGATGTGATGGAGTGGATTTGCATATTTTGATGGAGATGTGATGGAGTTAGTGGATTTGCATATTTTGATGGAGATGTGATGGAGTGGATTTGCATATTTTGTAAACTACTTTTTGCAGTTCCATGAAATTTTTCTTTGTTTTTTAAAGCACGCATGTATTGTATTTTGTTTGTAAATAATATTTAACTTTGTAGTTTTGTAGTCTTTAGCCAAGTCTCTTTACTGTTTTTAACTTAACATTTAAAACGCCAAGAAATCAATTTTATAAATGGCTAATAAATATTTCTTAAAATGTACTTTTTAATTTGCCCGAGTCTATTCAACTAGATTTACATGTTTAACTGGTTTATATTTTAAAAATGTTACTTTTGTAGGATGATATAATGAAGTTAAAATAGATTAAAATCAACAATTAGCACATTCAACTAATTGTAAAATAATATTAACAACAAGTAAGTTATTATTTTTTCAAAATTTAAAAAGTTTAGTACTTTAATAAAGTGTTATAATGTTATATATGTTAATAAGTTATTAATTTATTGCAAGTACCTTATGTGTCTCCTAATAATAATATGAACAAAATATTTGCTTTTTGAAAATAAGAAATGTCAAAAAGAAAAAAAAGGTGCCTTATGTAATCCAAAAGTGACGAGAATTATGGAGGTTGCCCTTGCGATTTAACTACAATGGATACAAGCAAATACAGACAATAGATTCAATTTTATTACTTCCTAGATTGTTCTGACATTACACTAAACTTTAGGGTAATTGTTAAGTGTGTTTCAAAACCTGTTGTCAATCCACAATTGCCTTTAAGTCTATTGAAACAAAAGTTAAAAATCTATTTGCAACTGTACAAAAAATAAACCATAAACAGGCAAAAACCAATATCAAACAAAACCTAAATTCTAAACTAAATAAACTTTTTGACATACCTACTTGTTGCTGCTCATTGGAAATTGTGTCATGTAGCAATGTTTGTGTAAAATGCAAAAAAGAAAAATGCAAAATGGAACACATTATTTGCATATGTCCTAAAGAAGCATAAGTCCAAATAGAAGAAAGAGCTTATATACAAGACCAGCATTTAAAAACAAGACCAAAACGGCTATTTCAGATGTCTTTTGGTAAATACATCTACTTTAAAACACAACAACAGGATTAAACAGAAGGAAGAAAATATATATGGGCTGAGAAAATTGGTTTTTAATTATGCTGAAAATAAATAACTTAGACATGTTTATCTTTACTAACGTTTTTTTATTAGCAAAAGGCTTTTAAATAAAGTAGCTAATGATTTTAATTGAAGTATCATCAAAAGTTGTATAAATTTTTATCTATATTATATTAATATTAATTATATAAGATTTTTTTTATAAGTAAAATAAAAAAAAGTTTAAACTTTATGAGCGACAAATTTAAACAGCGATGGTCTCTTAAATAAACTTTATATAAGAGTCATTAAAGCTTATTCACTCAAAAAAGTAGAAAGACTTTGTTGAGAAGAAAAAAAAAACTTTTTTAAAAGCCATTTAATTAAATAACATTGATTTTTACTTATGTTTTTATATTATTGAAACGCATTTAAATAAAGTAACAAATCACTGATTTTAATTTTTTATAAAAATGTGAATAATGTATATATTTTTTATATTTACGTTAGTAAAAATAAAAATAAATAAAAATATAAGAAATTGCATGCCTTCCTGGCCAAGCCAGAAATTGTCAGTTTTTATATGCATTTAATATTTTTTTAAATAGTTCATAAGCTGTCTAATTAAAATAGTGAATTAAGTTCATATTAACCAGAAAAGACATAAGCATAATTTTTGGGATTCAACTTGTAATGATGTTCTAAGAAACTTGTAATGATGTTCCAAGAACAACTAAGTGAAGACGAAAAAATTAAATTAATGTTTTAAAAATATCATTAGGGGAAGTTAATTGATGTGTAAGATTTTACTTCACATTTAAATGTAAGCAAATAAAACCAATGTTTATCAATGATACACTATTATTTATTATATTATAATTATTTTTATTTATTTATATTAAATCAATGTAAAGTGCACGTCTAAAGTAAAACTAAATTAATTTATGCACACACTTTTATATCTATTATGTTTTTGCATTACTATACTTAATAAATTACATATTTATTATATTTATTATGTTTTAAATAGTAAAGTAAAAACACAATAAATTTTTGAGTTTAATAGTGTGTGCATAAGTCCATTTATTTTAACTTTATTATTTTATTTAAATTACTGCATTATCAACAGGCATGTTTGACTGGCGACAGAAATAATATTTTACATCTTTCAGATAAATTGGACAAAGAAAAAGTAAGCTTTTTTTAAATTACGATTTATAAGTAATAATATATTTGTTGCTGCCTTGTTCTATATAAATGTTACTAACATGCAGGTAACATTTATATATGTATTAGTTTGTGCATCGTTTGATTTTAATTTTACCATATTATTTAAATTACTACATAATAAGCAGGAAGGCTTGACTGGAACTATAAATGATGGTGTACACTATGCAGGTAGCTCTGGCAAAAAAGAGGTAATAATCTTATAAATATTATTTATAAATAATGATATATTCATTTTTCCCTTTTCTATGTAAATGTTATTCATTGCTACTTTTTTCTATATAAATGTTACCCAACATTTTGCAACATTTATATAGAACATTTAAAAAGTTGTGTGTTGATGCGTAATTATAAAGTAAATTATAATTATAAGTATAAATAGTTTAGTAAATAAAGAAAATTAATTAGCATGTATATATTAATTTTATAATGTATTGTCTAGATTGGTGAAATGGACAATTATACTTACAATGGTGAAAATAATAATGAATATCAAAATGTGAATGGTAATTTGTTTGACAACTACCTGGTTCTGCAATGTGCATGTCCAATGACTAAATGGTTTCTGCTACAGCTGGCAGTACAATCGCACTTATAAATGGCCTTAATATTTTTTTGGATTGAATATATTATACTGATGATTCTTTTTAATTTGAAGCTTGAAGTTACTAATTATCAAATTTATATATACTATTTATATCAAATAATTTAAATAAAATATTAAACATGTAAATTGTTATATTTTCTGTAAAAATTGTTTTCTTAATCTATTTCAATTGCACTGTTTGTATATCACTTATAATGTGACTTGTAGTTTATTTATTTATTTATTTTTAGTATGCTTATACATATGCATGCATTAAATATTGTGCTATTATTTTTCAAAAATTTGTCGGACTCAACAAGATTTTAATTTTATTTTGTTTATTGATTTTATTCCGCAAAGGTGATCCCATAGACTAAAAGAACTCAATAATATTAGCAAGTTGCGTGATGAAATTTGTGTTTTATGGTTTATATTACAATTGAAATAACATTAGATGTCAAAAAACTTGAAAAGAAAACACGCTATTTTACCATGGAAAACCCATGGATTTTTCATGTGTATTTGGAACACGTTTCCTTAAAAAGCCATAGATTTTTCATGGAAAACCAATAATTTTTCTTCGGAAAATCCATGGTTTTTCCATGGAAACGTGTTCCAAATAAGCATGGAAATTCCATGGTTTTTTCATAGATTTTTCATAGAAATTTTACGCAATAGTTGAGGAACCTCTAAAATCATTTTTTATTCAAAAAATTTTTTAAAACCAGTTCCTTTTTATCACATAGAACAAATTAAGGGGGTGGAGGCATATATTTTTTTTAAATATTGTTTTTTAGGACACCCTAATATACTAGGTCATATATATTTATATATATAGGTACATGCACTATTAAAATAATTTCAAAAAATGAAAATAAAAACTTCAAACTAAAACTAAACAATTGAAATCAAATCATATACTAATTTGTAAATAAAGCAATAGGCAATTTTAATTTAATTACTTTCAAGATTAATTAATTAAAGACAAAATTAAAATTACTTGCAAATTACTTACTGAAAATGTTTTACTTTTTAAAATTACTTCAATTACAAATCAGTACTAACAGGTAACCTTTCATGAATTTTTGTACAAATATCAAACAGTTCCAGTTTATATGATTACTTATATAAAGTAAATAGCAGTAATTTAATGAAAATACTGCACCTTTTTTTTAAATAAAACTTGTGTCAAAATGTGTACATAGATAGTAATGAAGTATAAACTTACCATCTGCATTAACTGTTAGCAAATTTCTGAAGGTAGTGGAAACTTTATCCATTGTTTCAAATAAACTATGGTATACCATAGGAAACTAAAAATGTATGAACAATCAAAAGAAAAAAATTTCTTTTTAATGTTTGATTTGTAAAATAAAAAATTTTGATTTACAACTTAAATTTAACTAAAATATTTAAAACTAAAACTCTGGGTGCACTAATTTAATTAAATAAACCAATCGCCTGTTATAAAATACATAGGTTATTCAGCAATTTACAATCCTTATATAAACATACGAACAAAACAAAAAAGATGTTGTGTGAGTGGTTAAAAATAACAGTATTATCTCAAAGTTCAAGTGCGTACTGTGTTAATTAATTAATTACTTGGTAAATATTTTGTATATTATTATTTATTAATGCAATAACATTAATAAATGACAACATATAAAATGATAACTTGGACCAAATGTCTAAGAAGTTTTTCATTATGTCTTTAAAATGACGAAGATTTGATGAAGAAGTGATGAAGATTTTGTGTTTGATCTTTTTTTAAGACTGCTCAAATATAATTACTGAGCTGTTGGCAAAAATACCCTTTATTTCAATTTCTCTCAAACCCATCATTTTCAACATCTGTTAAAGAGTATCGGGTGGACACAGAAAAATCCAGTCAACATTAAATTAAGATTTCTCTAAAACCATAAATCCCTTTTATTTCAATTTTTTTATATTAAATGTGTTTACATCAATTAGGGTTTCAACCTAATTTTAAGGGGCTTTATGGGCTGTTTGGCAAGATGTCAAACTATATAACGGGTTGATGCCATCATTTTGCATTTTATTTCCCACCTTATTGGTGGCATTAATCCACTTTTTTTTTAAAATCTTTTTTTTTGTTACTCCACCTGTTGAAGTTGAACTCCTTCAACTATTGCCCAAAAATCTTTCATCTTGTGCTCTTCAGGACTTGGATTTGGAGGATTCCATCACTAAGAATAATTTTCACATTATTATCTTAGCATCACTGTAGAGCTTTTTCAGAATGGTGAGAAAAAGCAATATCTAGCCAGAGTTGTTAGTCCTTGGCCTTGGCCTTGCCTTAAGGCCAAAAATTAAGGTCTTGACCTTGAAACTTTTGGCCTTGATTTTGATTGTTTTAGCCTTAGCCTTCATAAAAAAACACATAAATTTAAAAATTAAAAATTTTCATTCTTTATTTTTCATAAATAATTATGTAATAAATCATTCTTTATTCTATGCAATTACTTCATTAACTTAAGGCAAAAATTTAAGTCTTTCATCTTAAAAATTTTTGAGTAGACGTTGGCCTTGAAACTCATTTTCTTGGCTTTGGCCTTGTAAAATGCAGCCTTGGCCTTGTCCTTGTAACTTTTGGCCTTGGTCTTGGCCTTGGCCTTGTAATATGTGGCCTTGGCTTTAGTATTTTAGGCCTTGTTAATAACTCTGGATCTGGTCAAGAGACATCGGTATTTGTATTTTTCATAAATGGCAAAACTCTTTTTTGAAGGCATTCTTTGATGTAAAGATCAGCAGTCAAGGTCTTCTTAGTGACAAACAAAAAAACTGCATACCACAGCTACAAATTGCTTGCCACACAAGAAATTTGTATGCAAATTTTTTTTGTAGAATATATTTAAAGTGATCATTAACAGGTTTATCTTTCTTCTCATAGTAAAACTGATGAAAATGTAAAAAATTTGCAATATATTTTGTCATCTTCAATTATGCACATACTTATATCCGCCATTATTTTAACCAACTTCTTTGCGCGTCAAATTTCTTTAATTTTACCATTTAAGCTTCTCTTAGGTGTAATTTTCTTATGAAATGCGTTAATTCCAGCATTTTAAAGAACTTTTTTGATATAAGAACATGTAGCCTCAAACTTTCAGGCTAGATTTTGCTGTGACTGGTTCGGATATTATGCTATTAAACTGAGAATCGACTTAACCTTTTTGGATTTATAGAAAGTTTTCTTTCTTCCACTTCCAGGTTTTCCTTTAAAGCTTTGAGTAGTCTTAAACTTATTTATAATATCTATGACTGTAGATTTTGGGACGTTTGTACGCTTAGCAAACAAGTGATATGAAGTCAATAAATTTTTGAAAAAAAAATTCACAACTATTTTACGCACCTCAATTTGTTTCCGAAACATTTTGCAAACCATTGATTTGTAAACAAAAGTTTATCAATACAAGTAAAGATAAGAAAGTAATGTTTAATTAAAAAAATAAATAAAATATAATGCATTTGTGGTTTTAGAAAAATCTCAATTTAAAATTGATCAGTTTTTTAGGTGTCCACCTGATAATAATTTTAAACACCTTTAAATTAATCAACATCTTTATCAAATTTGTATAAAAATTTTGCAACAATTTATAATTTAAACCGTTTGACTTTGGTCAGGCATTATTGAATAAATTAAAACTAAGGATTCTGGCATGGAAATGGAGACAAACAACTTAAAAATGTATAACAACAAAAATCAAAGTTATTCAGTTTTCAACACAAACTCTCAATACCTTTTTGAATTCTTGTTTGTTAGTGTTTGTGAATTTTTAAGAGCTGATTACAATGAAAGTTTTCACTTTGATTTTAAATTTGACATTTTAAAGCACACCAAACCAAACTTTTATTTTTATCAGTAGTTTTTTTTGGCAACAAGTAAAATTTAATAAACAAATGAATTTAATGGATATTAATATGCTCAGAGTGGGTATATTTTTCAAAAGTTAACTAACTACCCCTCCTTCGTATTAAGCACCTGAGAGTAAACCCTTAAACAAAAAGAATTTGACAAGGTCAAAAAAATATTAACCAGCTCTCTACACATTGACTGTTAAAGTGGTTTTTTTTAAAACAAAAATATTAAATATATTTTTAGTTAATAAGTATATAAATTTCTTTTTAAAAGTTGCGACCAAATAAAATAAGTACATATTTATGAAATTTTTATGAATAAGCTTTATTCCATAGTTTTGAAAAAAGCTTAAATTTCAACTTGAAAAACTTGTTTAAAACGATTTTTAATTTTTCTAAATTTACTTTTTTTTTGTATTAGTACTTGTATAAGGATTTCACAAAGGAATCTTTATATACACATAGAAAAAAAAGTGAACAAATTGCAATTAGCGAAAAAAAAATTTATATACATATATATATATATATATATATATATATATATATATATATATATATATATATAAACAACTAAATTTGTAAAAATAAAATTTGAATTTTACAAATATATTCAAGCAAGTATTGTTAAAACCAATTATAAAGTAACATAAACTAATTAATATGCTAGTGCCAATAAATAAAGCATTACTCAATCAAATAATCTGAACTTTTTGATTGAATTGTTTATTTTAATTCGAATCTAAATAAATATATTAATTGAATCGTTCAAAATAAACTCATACTTTTTAAAATTTTTTTTTTGATCGCAAGTTTTTAAAGACAAGAAAACAATCTTTAAAGTTAATAAACTCAATAATTCCACACTTCTTAAATAAAGCCACATCACTAATGCTACACTGATATAAAATTTGATACATGCTTATGCTTTTTTACAGATAAAATATGAAAGTTGATAATTTGCTGGTCCAAGAAAGTCATAAAAGTAGAAAATTAATATCCATTAAAGTGATAAAATTAAATTTTTCATGTTTATATAATAAAGGACTAAATGATACAAAAAATCAACAATAAAATCATGGCTATTTCCAGTATTAAAATCAACAATGCTGCATTCTGTATTTATATATGCGGTAGTGGTGTAGTGGTAAAGCGCTTGCTTCATAAGCGAGAGGTTCCGAGTTTGATCCCCACCACGTCCCTGGTAGTACCGCGCTCAACTTGTTTCTCTGCTCAGCGACCTTGTTCGTCAAGGTTCGTGTTTCGGAGTTATAGAGTTGAGAGAGTGTTATAACCACAAGTAGCCTCCTCATCTGTAGTGGCCTTCTCGGCCTTGAGGAGGTGAATAACAAAAAAATATATATATCAGAACTAATAAAGAGTTTACAAATTTCTTCTAATGATTATACATACTATTTGCATCTATGTTAATATTATTTTCATTCTTTTGACAAGACAAAATCTACAAGATGTTAGCTTTTTGTTTGAATATATAATTTCGAAAGCTTTATTTTTCTTCCTTTTTTTCATCCTTTTTTCCAAGTTTTACATCAAATCTTTAGTTATTCCTATTTTTTTCAAACACACCAGCTTAAACGTAGCAAGAATCTGCTGACAATATAACCTAATAACATTTTTTTATTGCACTTTTGTACAAATTTTCTTCAGAATTAGTATTAAGTTTCTATGTATTTTGTTTTGTTTGTCTGCATTTTGATCCCAGAAAACTTTGCTAAAAATTTATCAAATCTATTTTTAGAACCGCAACAATACCCTATTAAACTTTCCACTTATTAGCTGTTTGTAATTGTACTTTCTTTCATAAACTTTTACTTTATTCTTAACAGGTGTTTCAGACCCTGATTTCCTTTTAAAATAAATAATTTTCTGTTGCTTTTTTCCCGCATCTATTTTAAGATTACTTTTATACTTTTTATATAATTTGAGTTCTAAAACTTATTTTCTAAAAATATTAAACAAAAGCAATTTTATTTTGCTTTAATCGTCCAGAATTGATTTTGGGAGGTCCAAATATCATTTTTTCCAAAAGTAGACAATCACAGATCGTTGATCAGCCACTATTTCGAATGCTGATATCCCCCTCCTTCATCTTACGACTGCACTCTTTTCAATGTTATTTCTGATCAAACTGACCAAGGCTTTTCTCTTCATCATTCAGCCAATATCATTGTTGTTGGTGACTTTAATGCTCATCACAATGAATGGCTTGGTTCTAGTGTCAGTGACTCTGGAGGCGTTAAGACCCACAACTTTTGCTTTTCTCAATCTCTAACACAAATAGTCAACTTTCCTTTCCAGAGAACCCGAATCATTTACCTTCTCTACTCGACTTATGTCTTGTTTCTGATCCTACTCAGTGCTCAGTTTCTTCACATTCACCCTTAGGTGCTTCTGATAACGGTTTGATCTCTCTAAAGCTAATAAACCATTCTTCTATAACTACATTTTAGCTGACTGGGACTCTTTCCGTGATTTTCTTTGTGACGGCTCTTGAGTAGAAATCTTTTGTATTCCTACCGACAAATGTGCTTCTAGCGAAACTTTTTGGATTAAGGCTGGTACGGAATTTTTTGTTGCAACTTGATGATTCCAAGTCAAACCTCACTCTTCTCCATGGTTTTCCTCTCATTGTGCTGTTGCAATTTTTTAAAAATTCTGGAGAGCAATCTGACTTGTCTAACTACCATCCGATTAGTCTTCTACCTATTATAAGCAAGGTTTTTGAGTCTTGAATTAACAAACACTTAACCTCTCATCATGAATCTAATAACATACTTTCTGATCATCAATATGGATTTCAATCTTCTGGTTCTATTGCTGATTTGTTAAGAGTAATAACTGATAGGTTTTATCGTGCATTAGATAGATGTGGAGAGGCTAAGGCTCCAACATTTTTAAAGTTTGGCATGCTGGTCTTCTCCATAAGCTCTCTTCTTATGATGTATCAGGTAACATCTTTAAAATTTTTGAATCCTTCCTTGGCAATCATAGTATAAAAGTTGTCCTCAATGGACAGCACTCTTCTTCATATCCGGTCACTTCAGGGGTTACTCAAGGTTCTATCCTTGCCCCTATACTCTTTTTAATTTACATACAAAAGGATCTCACTTCTGCTACAGCATGGGACTCTCAGTGGCTCTCTGGTGGACTTTTACGAAGATAAAAATTTTTTTCAGCTAATCGTTATCCAATAATCTAGATCTTCCTATATTTATGAATAGTAATGTACTCGATGAGTCATCTACCCTTCATCTTTTAGAATTAACTCTTACTTCTAATCTTTCTTGGAAACCATATATCAAATTCATTGCAAAGTTAGCATCTGCTAAGGTTACATCTCTTTATCATGCTTGCCACTTTTTTACTCAGGATTCTGGTCTTTATCTTTATAAATATCAAATCCGTCCTTGTATGGAGTACTGTTGCCATATCTGTGGCGGATCTTCCAATGACGCCCTTTCTCTTTTAGACAAGATGCAAAAACGTATAGCAAACATAGTTGGACCTGCTCTCGCAACCAACCTTTAACCATTATCACATCGTTGTAATGTTGCTTCTCTTTCTCTTTTCTATAAATACAATAATGAGCACTGCTCTAAAGAGCTAGCATCTTTTGTGCCATCTACTAAAATTTATTCTCATGTTACTCATCATTCAATAAAGTCTCATTCTTTTACTGTGACTGTTCCTAAGTGCTCCAAAAATTCTTATTCACCTAATTTTTTTCTTCAAACATCAGTTCTTTGGAATTCGCTTCCTTCATCTTATTATCCTGATTCATATAATTTGCAATCTTTTAAGTTGCCTGCTAATTGTTATATTGCACTTTTAACTTTATCTTTTCTCTTCCAGTAACTTCCAACTCTAATAGTAGTTGCTTGAAGCCTTCTTAGGAGTGAAGATAATAAAAAAAAAAAAAAAAAATACAAAAATATACACAAAAATATGTTCAACATCAACAATATCAACTAATAGCTTGAAAACTATACATCTAATACAATGTTTGCTACTAATAATAAAGTTGCATTGTATTTAATGATACATGGGAGACTGGGGCTAATTAAATAGTTTTACATTTTTATCATTAAAATTATAATAATAGTGTTAAGAAATTGGATTAGAAAAACACATTTATAGAATGACCCTAATCATTTTAACTTTCAGCATAATGCATTTTAAAGTTTCCAGTTATTTCAAAGTCTCATTTTACAAAATTCATGTTTGCCTGTTTTAATATATCCCAACTTTTGGATTTAGAAAACCAACATGTAAACAAATGATAGATAACTTAGTCCTGGGGTTTCAAATTTACAGATCTGTGAGTGATTAATGACATGCTGGGAGGCTATGCTCTGAGAGGACAATATTCATAGTGTTCAGGAAAACATTGCAGTGCCTTGAGTGTTAATTTGAAGGCAGTCTCAACAGCTTGGAATACCTCAGCCTTTACTCCAGAGGATTCAAAGGATTCTGAAACTTATTCTGTATAAGATACAGGTAGTGCAGAAACTGGTGTCAGCTGATTATTGGGCATATTAATGTATGCTATCTATTTCCAAGAAATGTCAAGGCAGGAACCTGAGTCCATTAACAACCTTATTATGGGCGACAAGACCCACTTCCACCTTAATGGTTATAAAACAAAATATGCAATTTTGGGATACAGAAAATCTAAGAATAGTCCACCAACGTTGTCTACAACATATAAAAGTAATGATTTTGTGTGGTGTACACGTGGAAAAAGTTCTTAGACCTTATTTCTTCAAAGATGATGCAGAAAACACACTAACTAATGGTGAAAGGTATAAAGAAATGCTAGAGAGTTTTATCTGTCCTGCAGTCAAGAACACACCAGATATGGTGACAGTAATATGGTGCTACTATCCATACACCTCGCCCAACAATGAAACTCTTAAGACAAACCTTTGGAAAAAGAATAATTTCACAAAATTCTGAAATCAATTGGCTTTCATGATCACCTGACTTAACAGCTCTAAACTGTATACTGTACTTTTGAAATGTGTTTACATTAGTCATTTAAAATAAGCACATAAAATTAAAAATTTTGTTCATTATTCATCGCAGAAATGAACATATTTTTTTTTTTTTTTTTTTTTTGTAATTCACCTCCCCAAGGCCAAGAAGGCTACATTTACTGGTTTGACTATCTTTTACTTTTTATATATAAAGTACTGGTCAAATTTATAGCACAAATGTAAAATAAAAACTGAATGATAAAAATTTAATAGAGGGTTGAATGAAAAGTTATAATTATTTTTTTTATCTGAAGAATAGCGTTTTATTTTTTACAAAAATGAATGAAAATTGAAAATACATTTAAAGTTAACATGTTTTAAAGTTCACTTAGAAATAATACAGAAAAATAAGCTGGTCAAAATTATAGCACATAGTACTAATTTTAGATAAAAAAAACATTAGAATTTGATTTAATATGATCTTGTCTTGCATAAAATAACAATCTTCAGCTTCAGAATCAAAAAGAGTGTCCATATAGTCAGGTAATTCAGCAATAAGTTCTAAATAACAAGAAGCATTCAAACAACCTTTGTAAAACTTCAATAAACCTATTCCATTTGCAGAAAAACATCGCTATACAGAAATAGTTCCACCACCGCCTTGTGCTCTTGTTGTAAAATTAAATGGTAAATCTTTTTCATTAGGAAGACAACGTACAAACTTACGGTTTTTTCTATTTATGACTTCAAAATGTGATTCGTCACTAAAATTACATGATGCCATTGATTTTGAGTTCAATCAACACTTTTTTTACACCAAGTGAGTGTCTCCTTTTTCTGAGCCTTATTTTGATAACAACGTTGTTTCTGTGTGTAACTTTTCAACCCTTTTTCTAACAAACGACGACGAACTGTTCTTGTACTAATGGTTTTTTCTTTTGCAGCATTCAACTCCATAGCAATTTTTCTACTTGAATCAGTACAATTTTTTTTAGCAAGTGTCACTATATATCAGTCTTCTGTAGAATTAGTGCATTTACAACACCCTTGACCTGCTTGATTTTTCATTGTTAAATTCAATTTAATTTTATCAGCAATATTGTAAACAAATTTTCTGGAAGTTTTAGTACATTTAGCAATATCAGCAATATTAAATTGCTGTCGAAGTAAGTTTTTTACAAGTTGTCGCCGCTCAGAACTCACTGCTTTGAGACCCGTTGCATTAATTTTTAAATTTTAAAAGGTAGGAAAGTCAGGGTTATCCACTGAATAACCTTTCCAGAATATAGTTTTGATAAGGTTTGAGTAGTCATTTTTCTTTTTATTTAGATTTAAATAAGTTGTTTCAGCATTATTGATTGGTCTTAAATCCTTGCCTTTCCTGAAGCAGCAAATGCAAAATTTTTTAACAAAATCACTATGTTCTTATGTATGTTTAGGCATTTTAAATGAATGCTTTAAATAAAAACTTCTGATATGGATTGATAACATTGGCATGATATATCGGTCATATCAATCAAATGTCAATATAATGGCTATATAACTGTTAACAATTAGCAACTGCTAGCTTTTACTAATTGTTAATAATTAAAGGTTACTTTGCTTTGTTTTTATTTCAATAAAAATATAAATAGAAAGTAATGAAAATTACTTATCCGTCTGTAAATTTCAATGTTAGACAAACATTTTTAAAAACTTTAAAAAAAAATTAATAAATCTATCACAAACATTTCTGAAAATCTAAACTCAGGGGCATGGACATGATTTTGTGGTGTTCAGAACAATCCCCCGAATCCCCCCTTTTTCAATTTTTTGCTTGTTATATATAAAACTAGATCAAAATTCATCGACAAATTTTAAATTACATCAAAAAAAAATTTTTCATTTAAAAGTTGAGACCATTTAAAGTTATTTCAGGGAGTAATTTAAGCTTTGCATGGTTATAAATCTTAAACGAAAAAAAGATTTTTTGATGAAATTTGAAATCTGTCGATTTCAAATTTTAATCTAGTTTATGATAGAACAAAAAAAAAATTTTACGATTAAAGGAGACGTAGTTCTAGGAAGGGGGCAGCTAGGGGTCGGGACGGGGTTGGTTCAGTTCCAATTACCAAAATATTTTGCAACTCATCTTCATTTGACACCAGTATCAACATACTAGAAGTTTGAGTATGCCCTATGCCTCTTAGTTACCTATCTTGAATAACTAAATTCCCAAAAATATGTGATTTCTCCCCAGGTCCCCACTAAATAAAAGTTGTTGTTTACATTTTTTGAATGTGGAAATGTTTTCTAATGATAATCATAAAAAAAATTTCTGGAGATGTGTTGCAAGGTCTTAGAGTATGTTCCTATGCACCGTGAATTCTAATAATACACAGGAAGTATCAATTAAAAGTATCATGCTTTTGTTTGTGCAAATGCTTTTCATATGATAACAAAAAACTTTCATTGTTAAGCTCAAGGAAGACATAAAGTTGGAAAAAAGGTTCAATTACACTTTGGTGGGAACATTGACAGGTATAAACATGGTTGTCAAATCTATCAGTTGATAGACCATATTCGTAATCTTAAATTGTTAGTTTAACCAGTATATGTGGTTTGTTTTTTGCATGCCAAACATATAAGGTAATAAATTATATTTTTGCTGTTGCATGTGATGTGACTTTTTATTTTCCAAATAGTACCATTAGATGTTTCAAACTCATCTACTTCTTGAAGGTAGAGTTTACATATTTTACACCGAATGTCTTTGCATTTAAATATGCCAATCTTCTTTTTAGTTGCTTCAACTTTTGAAGAAGTAAGTCTTCTTAGTAAGTTAGTAGGTTGTTAAAAGCTAATATTGGATAAATATTAGAAAAAATATTTTTGACTCTTTTATTAAGAGATACTTTGAGTAAAAGGTTAGCTTCTGAGATTAAAGGTTGACAATTGAGATAGAATTGCTATAGAATGTTGTCACTAAAGTAAATATTTCTTTAGACTTTTTTTGATCCTTGTAGTTTTGCATTATGAAATGCTTTATCTATAATTCTATCAGGATATTCACAATCTTTCAACAATGATTTTAGTTTTGTTGGACGAAATTCTTTAATTTTGTAATTAGATGTAAAAACAATTATTCTTTTAGCTAAATTAAAAGGAATATTCTTTTTGATGTGAACTGGATGATGACTGTTATAGCTTAAGTAGTCAAGAGTGTTAGTTTCTTTATAATGTCTGTTTGAATTTTTTGCAACTTTCAAGAATAATTGTCATGTCTAAAAAGTTAATTACACTGTAGGTGTTATCATTTTTAGAAAACTCCTTGCCAAAATCGGTTGTAAAATTAATTGAGTCCTTTTATTTTGTAAGAGAAATTTCAAATTTTCTGATGGCCAGATTATAAAACCATCATCAACATATCTAAAATAAAAAATTCTCTACTTCACAGTTAGAAAAATACTGAGGTAGGATTATTGGAAAAAGCTGTCTCTTCTAGAAACCTGATAATGAGACAAGCATAACCTGGTGCGAAATCTGTACCCATGGCTGTACCAGTTGTTTGGTGAAATAATTTTATCGAATGTGAAATTATTGTTATTTAAAATAAAAGATGCTGAGTCAATTATAAATTGAAGGAGTAAATCTTTTATCAATCAATTTAGACAAAAGATTTGTGTATATAAAATTATATATATAAAAAAGATTTTTACATATAATACTATATATATATAAAACAACAACTGTCGTTATATATATATATATATATATATATATATATATATATATATATATATATATATATATATATATATATATATAAACAACAAATATGTTTCTGGTCTCATTTATCTAACTAATAAATTAACTTACCTTCTCACTTTTCTCACGCACTGAAGTCACAATGTCTTTTGTATTTCGTGAAACACCAGTATTAATAATAAGGACTTTCATGTCAATTCCGCTATAAACAGACATAATTAGTTTTTAAATAAGGATATAGTCAATAGTATGTTATAGTGCCAAACACAACGACCTCAATAAATTATGTATTCAGATACTTAAAAAAATAGAAGATTTAAAAAATATATATATACATGTTAAAGAATTTCAAACTTACCAATGAATTCTATTAATTTCACCAGATTTAAAACTAATGCAGTCACCTGTATTAAAAGCTATATCATTATTAACATATATATATATATATATATATATATATATATATATATATATATATATATATATATATATATATATATATATATATATATATATATACATATATATGTATATATATATATATATATATATATATATATACATACATATACAGATATATATATATATATATATATATATATATATATATATATATATATATATATATATATATATATATATATATATATATATATATATATATATATATATATACATATACATACATACATATACAGAGATATATATAAATATATCATGGCCTACTTAAATTACATGATTTTTACGGCTCAAGTATAAAAAGTTATTTTTTGTTATGGTTAAGAGTCTTGTTTGGGCTATAATTATTTTATTCTTATTTTATTAAAATGGTTTAATAATATTTAGACTTTCTGAGTACTTACATTATTTTGTGTTGGATTTTTTGTTAACTGATTGCCTGCTTCAGTTTATTCCAATAACATAGAATACTGTAATAAGTTTTCAGATACTATATATCAACATGCTACTGAAATAGGTTTTCAGATACTATATATCAACTGAAAATAACCTTACTGACTACCCATAACTTTTCATTGGAAATAATTTTAAAAGTTTGTAATTTTGTATTTATTATTATTGAAATTAAAAGAAGAAATACCTTTATACTAGGAATATTTATATTTTCTTTTTGCAAATTATTATAAAAAATATTATTAACAATACAAGATCTATATTTGATTACTCACTTTTGGTGTTTTTCATTAGTAAAATCGACACTGCTGTAACAAATCTTTAAAATTTGTTCTGCAAATTTTTAATTGAAAAATAATGACTGCAATGTTTTATTAGAATAAGAGAAATAACATATAAAATACTAAAAAGATGAAAAATAAAATTAGACAGAAGTTGAATTGGATATATAGGTTCTTCTCTGTAAAAAATAATGTTTATTGATCATAAGTTTAACATCGAAATCTTTTTTTAATTTTTACCAACATTACTTGCTTTAGTATATATATCTGTGCTACCTTCAGAAAGCTTACATTAGTATTTATGCAGACAACTAAGCAATATCTTGGATAATATTTTTTAAGGATTATCAAAATTCTGATAAATACTTTCTGGGAGAAACTGTCAAAATCTTTTTACTAATGCATATTACTAAAAGACAAAAAGTCTACTACTGGTCATTTAACTATAGTTACTAATATTCTAAAGGATCTACTTTGTAATCTCTAAAGGATCACTTTGTAAATTGGAACTATGAACAAATGTAAGGCCTTCTTCAAGTAAATTATTCATAAGAGATACAATTGCTTGTAATGTTGTAATTAGAGCACAAGAAGTTTGTTTGGTTAATGTAAAGTATTTATCAAATTTTATTTTGATTTTAATTTCTCTATAAAGTGTGGGTTTGTTATCACCTTTCAAAGCAGCATTGCTGAGTTTGATTGGATGAACCGAGTTTCTGATTTGAATTAAGTATGATAAATAACTTATACAACAATGATAAAAATTGTGCTGCATTATTTCTTTCAGGAAAATAACTCTATATTACAGCTGCAGTTGTTTCGTCAAATATTGTCAATCTCGACAACTTGTTTGTTGTTTCCAAGATATGTGACTTGATAATATATTTTCTTGCTTTTTCTTGCCTATTTCATAATTGATCTTTTAATAAACTTTAAGAAATATATTTCCTGCAATGCAACCAACAGTAACTTCAAATCAAATAAAAAGAAGTAAAAAACATTTTTTTGCGTTTAACAAGTTGTTTCTTACATTTTTTATAAAACGGAGTTTATCAAATAATAAGTTTGTTTTAAACACTCCTTTTCTAAACTGGATAATAAATTAATAATTTTCCATCTCCAGTATACACTTTATGAAACTATAAAAATGCATTAACATTAGTAAAATGGTTATCAGTAACAACAGCTCTTATCTTAAATTCAGATTGGTGCATTGAGATAATACACTCATCATTTTCTTTTTTCAAACATAAACCTGTTATGTAAACTTTAGGTCAGGATTTCAAAACATAAGATTAATTTTTTGAAGCCCTACAATCATAAAAACAACTTCTTTATAAAAATTATTTTTTCAATCTTCACCAAATTGTTTTCCACTTTGATATTGGGCTGCTTTTTGCAAATTCATCTTACCCAAAAGAAGCAGATAATCGCTTAATACCAAATTTTTGTCAATGATTTTTCTAATATATTATAGTTTTCTAACTTGTAATTTTCACCGCTGTGAAACTGTTTAGGTAAAGAAAAATGATAGCATTTATTAGAAAAGTAAAAATTAAGGAATTTATTAACAGCTATTGACTCCAAAACAGTTGGTATGTCTGATGTTGCTTCTAAAACAGTTGGTATGTCTGATGTTGCTTCCAAAACAGTTGGTATGTCTGATGTTGCTTCCAAAACAGTTGGTATGCATAATATTATTTCCAAAACAGTTGGTATGTCTGATATTTCTTGCCCTGCTGTAAGTAATGACCTAATTTGTTGCATTTTAATTATTGCATGTTTGAAACATGCAGCATAACAGAGTATTTACATTGCAAAAGATTATTTTGCAGAGTAAATATTTCAAAGAAAAAGCCATGTTTTATACCTAATAATTGCAATTATAATAAATAGAAAATTACAAACCTTTAAAATAATTTTCAATGGAGAGTTGTGGGTAGTTTTAGCAACATGTAAAGTTATTTTAGTAGCATGCTGGTATGTGTTGATATAGCTATCTGAAAGCCTATTTCAGTATCCTGTGTTATTGGAATAAACTGAAACAGGCAATTAGTTAACAAAAAATTTAGCACAAAATAATGTAAGTACTCAAAGAAAATCTAACTACTATTAAACTATTTTAATAAAATAAGAATAAAATATTTATAGTGCAAAACTCTTAACCATAACAAAAATTAAGTTTTTATACTTGAGCCGTAAAAAAAACTGGCCTCTTAATTTTCTATGGAAAATGCAACAAATCAGGCTGTGTAATTTAAGTAGGCTATGAAATATATATAAATCCAAATAAGATGTTTATTTTAATATATATATATATATATATATATATATATATATATATATATATATATATATATATATATATATATATATAATTTTCAAATAAACTTTTTTTTGGGATTTAACTCGAATTGTTGAAAATATATTTATTTTACGATATTCAATTTTACAAAAAATTAATATAAAAATATCTACCCAAGTGACACCATGCCACCATGCTAATATGGGGCAATAAAAGGGCATAAGCCAGAAAAAGGCTATTAAATACGGTTAATTGTAAAAAAAACAGTACACCTTCATTTAGCATTTCTTTAGCATTTCTTTTATTGTAGATTTTGAAGATAGTATTTATATCTCATAAACAATTGAATAAGTATATTTAGAAATACTTGAAAAATTGCAACAACAAAAAAATTAAAATCGAGCTCACCAAAGATGCTAACTGCATTATCAATACCAGATGGATTACCATGAACTATCTTCTCACATAAATATGCCCACTTATTGATCAACATATAATCTTTTTCTACCCAATCATTTTCACTAATGAGATTGCAATATACTAATAAAGATGAAGCAACTGCAACTGCTAAAGCAGCTGACGAACCCAAGCCACAGCCAATAGGCAATGTTGATGTTATAAAAACATTCATCCCAACTTTACTAAACACAAAATAAAAAACAGAGAGATTCAACCATTTAATTTGTTGATTTTCTAAACAACTTTTATTATGTTTCACCATACAAAAGATTTAAGAGGTTTTTAAAAACAAACTTTTTTTTTAATCATTTATTGTTATTACATTTCATGTTCATAATTCCAAAACATGAACCTTGACAATTAAGGCTGTTGTGCAGAGAAACAAGTTGAGTGTGGTTCAACCAGGAACATAGTGGGGTATGGATTTTTAACATTGCTATTGGTCTACTGGCAGAGCAAGTGCTCCACTATTACTGCATGATTGTGGTATACTGGTATTGTGGTATAAAAAGAATTCTACATAAAGTTTTAAAACAAAGATTAGAGCAGATCATGAAAAGTAGGGATCATTAGAGATCATCAGTGACCAAACTTCGGTTTTAGTGAAACAAGTTTTACCAAAACCAAAATTTGAATAAAATTCAACATAAGTTGAATAAAATTTAACTTAGGTTAAATAAAATTCAACTTGGGTTAAATAAAATTCAACTTGGGTTGAATAAAATTCAACTTGGGTTGAATAAAATTCAACTTGGGTTGAATAAAATTCAACTTGGGTTGAATAAAATTCAACTTGGGTTGAATAAAATTCAACTTGGGTTGAATAAAATTCAACTTGGGTTGAATAAAATTCAACTTGGGTTGAATAAAATTTAACTTGGGTTGAATAAAATTCAACTTGGGTTGAATAAAATTCAACTTGGGTTATATAAAATTCAACTTGGGTTGAACAAAATTCAACTTGGGTTGAATAAAATTCAACATGGGTTGAATAAAATAAAACTTGGGTGGAATAAAATACAACTTGGGTTGAATAAAATGTCCAAAACAACAAAAAATTAAAAAAAAGTTTCAGCAAAACAAAACAAAATTTTTATAATAAATAAAGAACTTATTTTACAAATTTCTATCTATTGGATTATATTTTAGGCAAAAAATACTTATCTTTTTATGCAAAAGTCTATTTTTTTCTTTAGATAAAATATCAAGTGTAGTTTAAAATCCTTCTGCATCAGTTTATAAAATACTAGCAAATTTAAATTTTCAGAAAACTTTAAATTACAGTCTCTTGTTTACTTAACAAAAAAACCCATAATAATAAAATTAAAAAAAACATTAAAAAAAAAACATAAGTATAAACTTTCCATAAACAAGTTTTTATCATTAAGTATATTGGAGTTGAGGGTCAAAAGAGTTGCAAACAAAATAAAATAAAAATATATTAAAAAAAGAAGGAAGATTTTTTTTTTAATAATAAAAAAAAAACCTAACTGTTTACATAAGTGCAAGTTAAGAATTTAACATTATAATATTATCAGCAAGAAGAAAATCAACTTTGATAATTGTTGTGAAAAAATAAAGTTAAAAAAGTTAAAAAGTTAAGAATTCAACATTATAATCTTATCAGCAAGAAAAAAATCAACTTTGATAATTGTTATGAAAAAAATCTCGAAATATTAGAGAGTTTAGTTAAGTGTTTTAAACAGTTAATGCGCATTTTTTTGAAAGAAATTTGAGTCATTCATTTTAATTTTTAGCTACGGTTTGAACAAAATGTAACCATAAATAATAAAAAGAGTAACTTAAGCAGGTAGAGCGGGTCAAATAAATTTACAATGCATTTTAGGACCTTGTCTAGAAGAGAAAGAGCATCATTAGAAAAGCCATCCCAAATATGACAACAGTATTCCATACAGGGACAAATAAGAATCAGGAGTAAAAAAATGCTAAGCATGATAAAGAGAAGTTATCTTAGCAGATGCTAATTTTGCAATTAATTGTATACATGATTTCCATGAGAGGTCAGTAGTGAATGGTACCACATAAGCAAATAGAGCCAGTTTAAATGTGAGATTGTCAGGAAGATCATCAATATAAATAAAATTTATATAAAAGACAAATTACATATAAAAGAATGCACTCTTGAGAAGGAGAAAGATGATTGAGTGAAAAGGCGCAAAGCAGAAGTACAAAAAAAAAAGGTCAGAGGATTAAAACCTGACTTCTCAAAAAATAGATGAATTGATGTGTATGTAGAGCCAAGAATCTTACTATTTACTTTGCAAATCAAATAATAATAGTCACCGAGATCTAAAAAAGAAAAAATTCAAATTAGTCACACAAAGAGTGAGTAGTTTGAAAAAGTAAAGTTACTTCCATCAGTTAAATCTTACCAATTGCAAAGATCACGAGTATTTGTAAAAGACAGATTGAAACAGTTAGATAGTGGTAATAGTTTTTTATGCTTATAATTTTTTTGGGTAATAGGCATGCCATAATCTATCATAGATAGAGTATGACACCTTGAATATGCAATAAGTTGCTTCAGTCCTGTTAATTAATCCAAAGTCATAAGTAAGGGATTCTTATGCGACCTTCACAACGCACGTCAAAAATACTAATAAGGACACCATCCATGCATAACATGGCACTGTTAATACTTTGATATTCTATAGCTGTTGATGAAATCAGTGTCTTTTAAAGCTACAACAGAGTTTGAGAAACCTTAAGATCAGGCAACCTCAGAACCATTAAACTGAGTACAATCATTAGTACATAACAGAAGAAAACAGGAAGTTATTGTATAGCTATCAAAGACCTACAAGCAAAAATCTAAGAGTAGAGTCAAGATCCAGCATTCATCATATAATGCAGGAAACAATGTAACACAGGTGTACATCTAGTCTAATAGTTAAAGATGGAGAGCAAGGCTGGTCAACAGAAATATTCTGCTTACTCCTAAAGTCTTTGCCAAGGAGGCCTTCTACAAGACAGTAGCTGGATGCAGTTAACATCTGTCCAAAGTGAGAAGTTCTATTGAGTCATCTCTAGCTTTTACTTAACCAAGAGCCCAAGGCAGTGGTATTTTAAGCCAGAGTTTATGAAAAAGTAAAGGAAATCCTACAAGGTAGCAGGACATGAGGCAGATAGTACTGGATTACAAGTTACCAGTAGCAGGGTGTATATATTTATTGCAGCAGAGCTAGTCAGCTTTGAGCAAATCTAATTTACTATTGTAAAAGATAAAATCACATTAACATTTAAAATGTTGACTTATATCATGCTTTTATAGAAAAAAATAAACAAAAATTTAAAATTTCTTAAGTTCTAAGAAAAGATGATAAATTTTAGGGTTAATGCTAAAGCTAATTCTTACAAAATCCCTTTTGAAGGTATGAATATATACTATCGGTAGAGTAACAAGACTCTAAATTCTTAATAAAAATATCAAAATTTTTTCAAAAAGAATTATTCTATTTCTAATATTATTATAAAAACCATTGTTAAATTAAATTGAATAATAGTTAAATTAAATTTAATATTCATTTCACACATTTTGTCAGATCAGGTTATCCTGCTACTGGTAACATGTAACCCAGTACAATCTGCTTCATGTCCTGCTGCCTTGTAGGATACGCCTTTTTAGGCAAAGGCTAGGAGATGCCAACTCCGATTTAAAACACCCCTGCCTTGGGGCTCTTGGTTGAGTAAAGGCTACAGATGGTGTCTCGATAAAAATACTCATCTTGGGCAGATGTTAAATGCACCAGGCTACTGTCTTGTAGAAGGCCTCCTAGGCAAAGACTTAAGGGGTAAACAGATTTTATCTGTTGACCAGTCTCGCACCCCTTCTTCATCTATTAGACTGGCGCAGATGTATTTTTAATACATTGTTTCCAGTTTAGGATGTTGAATGCTGGATCTTCTTGACTTAATGCATGGCTTTTGCTTGTGTCTCTGTTTTTATGACTAGGCAACTCATTCGATTATCTCCTAATGAGGGTACAGCTCTAAAACTCAGTTTTATGGTTCTGAGGCCGGCTGGTAGTCAGGTTTCCCGAACTCTGTGGTAGCTCTTAGAGAGGCTGATTCCATCAACAGCTGAAAAATATCAAAGTATTAACAGTGCCATGTTGCGCATGGATGGTGTCCCTGTTTGTACTTTTGGTGTGCATTGCGGAGACCACATTTGGAGCCCTTTGTTATGGCTTAGGGTTTATTAGTAGTAGTGAGGCAATTGCTTGGGCTATTAAACGGTGTTCTGAGTACTATCTATGCTTTGAGTTAAGTTCTTCAATCTAATTTAAAAATGAATAAAGTACCAAAAACTATAAAACACAAAAAAACCATCATCATCACCGAGTTCTCTAAACCTATCATTCACTAATATTCGTGGTCTTCGAAGTAACTTTTCTTCTGTTGAGTCTTATCTCTTGCAAAGTTCACCAGACCTACTTGCTCTTTGTGAGACTAATTTGAGTTCGGCTGTCTCATCTTGTGATCTTAGCGTTAATGGTTATCTTCCTCTAATTCGTAAAGACTCCAATAGTCACATGCTTGGCCTCAGCATTTACATTCGTAAGAATTCACCCATTTGTCGTGAAACTAGGTTTGAATCCACAAACTATTCTATTATGTGTTTTCGTTTAGCACCACTTCACTCTATTGCCTTTCTCTTTGTTCTATATCGCTCTCCTTCATCTCAAGACTGCACTCTTTTTGACGTTATTTTTGATCACATTGACTAAGCCCTCTCTCTTTATCAATCAGCTAAAATAGTTGTTGTCAGTGACTTTAATGTTCACCACTCTGAATGGCTTGGCTCTAGTGTGAGTGACTCTGCAGGCATTAAAGCCCACAACTTTTGGCTTTCTCAATCCCTAACTCAAATAGTCAACTTTCCAACTCGCTTTCCTGACAACCCGAATCATCTACCTACTCTACTCGACTTATGTCTTGTTTCTGATCCTCGTCAGTGCTTAGTTTCTCCACATTCACCTTTAGGTTCTTCTGATCACAGTTTGATCTCTCTAAAACTAATATCTCATTCTTCTTTATCACCTGAATCTCCCTATCACCGTACCTCTTACATCTACCTTAAAGCTGACTGGGACTCTTTCCGTGATTTTCTTCGTGATGGCCCTTGGGTAGAAATCTTTCGTCTTCCTGTCGACAAATGTGCTTCTTACATAACTTCGTGGATTCAGGCTGGAATGGAATCTTTTATTCCTTCTCGACAATTCCAGGTCAAGTCTCACTTTCCTCCATGGTTTTCCTCACACTGTGCTGCTGCGATTGCCAACCAAAACCGTTACTTCCATATTTATCAGCAAAACAATTCTCCAGAAAACAGACGTCTGTTTATTACTGCTAGAAACAATTGTAAAAAGGTTTTGTTTAATGCCAAAACCCGCTATTCTCAGGTCATGAAATCTTGTATCTTCTCTCAAAAATTAGGCTCTCGTGACTTCTGGAGAATCTTTAATAATATTAATAATAAGGGCAAATCTATAATTCCACCTCTCTTGTATGGTTCAGACTTTGTCACCTCACTTAAAGACAAAGCTGAATTGTTTGCTAAAAACTTTTCATCAATATCATCTCTTGATTCCACTAGTTACGTTCTACCTGATATTGCCAACAAACAGGTTGATCCATTGCTTGACGTTCATATCACTCCAGCATCTGCATCTAAAGTGATTTCCTGCCTAGACTCTTCTACAGCTTGTGGCCCGGACAACATACCTGTTATTGTCTTGCAGAAGTGTTCTCCGGAGCTGTCGTCTATACTCTCAAAACTATTCAACAAGTGCTTATCAGAGTCTTGTTTTCCAGCCTGCTGGAAAGCGGCATCTGTTATCCCTATCTTCAAAAATTCTGGAGAGCGATCTGATTCGTCTAACTACCGTCACATAAGTCTTCTTCCTATCATAAGCAAGGTTTTTGAATCTTTAATTAACAAACACTTAACTTCTCATCTTGAATCTAATAACTTACTTTCTGACCATCAATATGGATTTCGATCTTCTCGCTCTACAGCTGATTTGCTAACAGTAATAACTGACAGGTTTTATCGTACATTAGATGAAGGTGGAGAGGTTAAGGCCATAGATCTTGACATTTCAAAAGCTTTTAATGAAGTTTGGCATGCTGGTCTTCTCCATAAGCTTTCTTCTTATGGTGTATCCGGCAACATCTTTAAGATCATTGAATCCTTCCTTTCCAATCGTAGCATAAAAGTTATCCTCGATGGATAACACTCTTCTTATTATTCTGTAACTTCAGGGGTTCCTCAAGGTTCTATCCTTGGCCCTATACTCTTTTTAATTTACATTAACGATCTTCCAAATATTCTCACATCTAAGGTGGCATTGTTTGCTGATGATACTACCATTTATTCTTGTCGTGATAAGAAACCAACACCCTCTGATTGCTTGGAGGGGCATTTGAGCTCGAAAAGGATCTCACTTCTGCTACAGCATGGGGCTCACAGTGGCTGGTGAACTTTAATTCAGATAAAACTCAATTTTTTTTAGCCAATTGTTATCGCAATAATTTAGATCTTCCTATATTTATGAACGGTGATGTACTCGATGTGTCACCTACTATTCATCTTCTAGGAATAACTCTTACTTCCAATCTTTCTTGGAAACCATATATCAAACCAGTTGCAAAATTAGCATCTGCTAAAGTTGCATCTCTTTATCGAGCTCGTCACTTTCTTACTTCGGATTCTATTCTCTATCTCTATAAATCTCAAATCCGGCCTTGTATGGAATACTGTTGCCATATCTGGGGCAGATCTTCTAATGATGCCCTTTCTCTTTTAGATAAGGTGCAAAAACGCATTGTAAATATAGTTGGACCTGCTCTTGCAGCCAACCTTCAACCATTATCACATCGTCGTAATGTTGCTTCTCTTTCTCTTTTCTACAAATACTATAATGGGCACTGCTCTAAAGAGCTAGCATCTCTTGTGCCATCTACTAAAATTCATTCTTGTGTTACTCATCATTCAATTAAGTCTCATTCTTTTTCTGTGACTGTTCCTAAGTGCTCCAAAAACGCTTATTTGTCTAGTTTTTTTCCTCGAACATCAGTTCTTTGGAATTCGCTTCCTTCATGTTGCTTTCCTGATTCATATAATTTGCAAACTTTTAAGTTGTCTGTCAATCATTATCTTGCTCTGCAATCTTTATCTTTTCTCTTTCAGTAACTTCCAACTTTAATTAGTGGCTGCTTGCAGCCTTGTTGGAAGCGAAGATGTTTAAAAAAAAAAAAAAAAAAAAAACATTAACATAAAATTTTATGTTTGTAAAAATGTAAAAGAGAACTTAGAAAATTTAGTATTGAAAGTGCTATTAAAACTTATTTCGATTTTTAAAAATGAAAAAAAGTAATTGAGTTTTAATAATAAAATCATAAATTGAGTTTATGAATTCTATCAAAAGAAGATCTGGATCCAGAGGACACAAAAGTATTATTGTCTGAGCAGCTTAATTTTGATTCATGTCATAGTAAGCCTAGTCAAAGTAGTCTGAACTATAAATGATTTGTAAGTTTAGAAAAAAAAAAACATAATTAAAAGAATCTGGTAAAATACAAATAAAAAAATAATACATGCTTATCAGATTGGTTTTAAACAATTCATAATAAAAAAGGATCACCTCATAGTACCATAAGATTCAGCCAAGTCACTAGTGGCAAACAACTTTTGTTAACAAAAGGTAACAGATTTTCATTGATAAGTCCCAAGACTTTAAACAAGTTTTTATTACAAACACTACAAGTTAAAAATAACTCAGTTTGTAAATAAAGTGATTCGAAGAGTCACTTTATTTACAAATTGTGCCTAGGACAGTAAAAGCACAATTTCTTTGGCAAATACTCTCAAAAACCAAGTTACAACCAGTGTTTAACTCAATACTGGTCTTTCTAACACCAAATAAGGACATTATAATCTATTTTAAGCAAGCCAACAAGGTTCAGTCTGATTGAGCCATATTTTGCACCTAAATTAGCAGTTAAAGGAAAGAAACTCTCCAAATTCTTGTCACAGTCAAAAGTTACTTTGAACCATAAAACTGTAGCAGAAAACGCAGATATTGTTTATTAGAAAAACTTTAAAAAACCAACTAATGATGCTATGCTTGAACCAGAACACTTGACAGATTATTTCTTTAAGATTGAAATTTATGGAAGACTATTTTTTTATATAATTCTTGGTCTTATTAACACACAGTATGCGACACTACATTCCGGACTTGGTCTTACAAATACATCACAGGAAACTGATTCCAAAATTACTTAAAAATTTAACAGCCTGAGATGCTGACTTGAAAACATGTTTCTCATTAAAATCTTGCAAAATTGGAAGTTTTTGATATTTTGCCTTGTTACTTTTCTAAATGTATGTGCTCATATCTCCAAAAGGTATTTTTGGGTATTGTTGTAAGCATTTACTGTAAAATTTGCAGATCATAGTAATACATAGATATGTCACACACAGTCTGTCCTAGCTCAAGGATTGGTAAGACATCGTCTTTCCTAACTCAAAACTTAAGTCATCAAATAAAAACCTGACAAATTGCTATTTCACACATATTTATATATAAATATTCAATATATCTAGTAAAAAACTCTTCATTTTTCAAGAATTTGAGAAAATATTTTATTCAAGTTTTTTAAATAAAATTATAGTAAATCATTATTAAAGTTTATTTTAAATTTATCAAAACTATCATATCTTAAGAAAGATATTTTATCAAAAAATATTTATCAATGAGAACTTTCCTCAAAATTTAGTTTTATTATGTTGGCCACAAATCACAACATAAAAAATCAACTTTTAAATCATTACATAAAATATCAACTTTGTGGGTGAATAGAGAAAATAAATATTAAAAAAAAAATTTACAATATTTTTTATTTACTGATTTTTGCTGTTGTAAATTTAGGTCAAAATTGCAAAAAATATCTTCTAAAAGCAATATCTTTGTAACACCATTAACTTTATAATAGCTGAATTAACAGTGATAATAAAATAAATTTTCAGAAAAATATTAATTTATTATAAAATGAAATTTTATTCTTCATATGTTGAAGAACAAATTAAAAAAAAGGTTTAATATAAAATTAAATCTTACTTTTCTTTCATATGTTGAAGAGCAATTCCAGAAAAAAGGAACAAAAGAACATGCACAGCAGTTTGCTTTACTTTAACATCAAACATAGCCATGTATTTAGAAAAGAAAACCAGAGAAGAAGAAAAAAGTTCCTCTGGATCTATAACAAGAAAACAAATTATCTAATAACATCTTGTTTCCTTAAAAAAGTTAATTTCAATAGAATTTACTTGATTGTATAAGTAACACTACCCCTTCCAAAACATTTACCTTTTGCCTAAAACATTGAAATATAGCTAGAGATTTTATTTTGCTAATAACATGCTATTGTTGTTAGTAACATGCTGTTGTTGTTAGTAACATGCTACTGGGCAAAGTACTAATGGGTCATTTCATGTCAAATTAGCTGGTGTTGCTACTTTTGAATTAGCTAGTTTTCATACACGTTAAAGGGATTATAAAAGTTTAAAGAACATGAAAGCTTCAGTATGGGCAACTCACTGTAAAAACATCCAGGATATGCAACTGTAAGCCTCAGAATTTGCTGATTTTTTAACCTTAAAAAATTTAACAGCCCTCGGAATTAGGGAAAAGAGATTGGCAATAAATTGATTTAATATAAACTGATTTAATAAATTATAATTGTCCTAAAAATTCAAACTGGTTATGAAGATAAAAAAATTTCAAACTTAAAACTTATGCTATAAGGTAAAGTGACACATCTTTTGAAAAGAATTTTTTTTAGCTGTGACAAACTAATTTTGGTATGCAATATTTCTACATGTTTACCAATAATATTGCTGCCATAAACTGATGAAGAATTTGATTAGTCATCTAATATTATAGATAGATAATTAATTTTGTTGATGGCGTTCAATTGTCAATGTTATCCCTATGGGATAACATTTACAGCAGTATGTCTTATGCAATAAATGTGTTTGTTTTAACTTCTGAAACAACTAGATAATTTTTTATATCTTCAATTTCTGATGTTTTGTTCTTACCAGTATTAGGTGTGGATTTTAACTTTAAGCAAGTGTCGGTTTTTAGATCTGTTGACACTTAATATCTTGATACATTTTTTTTTTAAAGATTAACTCTTTTAATTTAGGGATTTTTTTTTTATTATTACTATTTTTTTTTTCAACATCTTCACTTCCAACAAGGCTTCAAGCAACCACTATTAGAGTTGGAAGCTACTGGAAGAGAAAAGATGAAGTTCATAGAGCAATATAACAATTAACAGATAACTTAAAAGATTGCAAATAATATGAATCAGGAAAACAAGATGAAGAAAGTGAATTCCAAAAAACTCATGTTCAAGGAAAAAAACTAGACAAATAAAATTTCTTAGAGCACTTAGGAACAGTTACGTTAAAAAGATAAGACTTAATTGAATGACAAGTAACACAAGAATGAATTTTAGTAGATAGCACAAGAGACACTAGCTTTTTAGAGCAGTGCCCAGTATAGTATTTATAGAAAAGAGAAAGAGAAGCAACATTACAACGATGTGCTAATGGTTGGAGATTGGCTGCAAAAGCAGGTCCAATTATGTTTACAATGCGCATTTGCACCTTGTTTAAAAGAGAAAGGGTATCATTGGAAAATCTGCCCCAGATATGGCAACAGTACTCTATACAAGGACAGACTTGAGATTTATAGAGATAAAGAATTAAATCCAGAGCAAGAAAGTGTCTAGTACGATGAAGAGATGCAACCTTAACAGATGCTAACTTTGGAATCAATTTGATATATGGTTTCCAAGTATGATTGGAAGTAAAAGTTTATCCTAGAAGATGAAGGGTAGACGACTCATCAAGTACATTGACGCTCATAAATATAGGAAGATCTAGATTGTTTTGTTTGATTCCATTTCATGTAATTGTGGATTGCAAGAAAGGGAATCAACATTTATTTAATACAAGCATTCCACCAACTTTTGCTTGATTCTTGATCAATGGGGTGACTTGACCATTCCTATCAATGTTACCACAAAACCAAAATAGACATTTAAAAAAAATCCTACAAAAAAATCTTAAATGCTTAGTATTTAGAAACAATATCATAAAAACACACGTAAAATGATATTATAGTATGGTTTTACTTATCTTTTAACTAAAGTTTTTCAGCAACAAAAAAAAAAAAGAAATTAGTTTAATTCGTGCCTGCTATGTTGTGTTGTTTTTTATGCTTATTATTATGTGGATTAAAAAAGTTTTATTTGTTCATTCGGTATCTGGCTTCAGCATCTGGTAAAATAAAACATCTGGTAAAACAGGTGATAGGTAAAAACATTTAATCTAACACATGTAAATGTTACCAACATGTTAAAGTAACCCTATTTTTTTTTTTTTTTCCTTTATTACCTTTTTTTACGTTTTGATCTATTTTTGCGTTTTTTACATTTTACTATTACGTTATCTTAAAAAATATAAATACAAATAATAATTGCAACAGTTTAACATGGAAACATTTTAACTAAAAAACAAATTATTTAATATAAGAAAAAAATTGTCTCTTTTTAAGAGTCTACTCATAAAAATAGACAATTTAAAATCAATGAATCATCAATTAATGTATAGTGTATTAATGAGATAAATAGAATAGAGATATTTTTAAAAATAAAGCATTAACCAAATTATTTCACATTCATAAATTGCTAAATCCCAAACTTAATTTGAAAAAGTTTAAAAACAGCTTAGGTTACAATAAATGTATTATACTGGCAGATTTTGCAAAGAACTATCAGTTTTTAATATATAATGAAATACAAAGAATTTAACAACAATAAACATAAAATTCAGTTGTTATATATTTCAGAGAAATTTCTAAACAAAATATTAACCATAAAATGTTCTGTTTTTTAAAGATGACCATGACCTTTTTAAAAGATTACAAGACCATGATGTTCTTTGTGTTCAAATTTCAAAAAAAATATTAAAGTAACTAAGAAATACTATAGTCTACAATAAGTAAAGAAAAGAAATACTATAGTCTACAATAAGTAAAGAAAAGAAATACTATAGTCTACAATAAGTAAAGAAAAGAAATACTATAGTCTACAATAAGTAAAGAAAAGAAATACTATAGTCTACAATAAGTAAAGAAAAGAAATACTATAGTCTACAATAAGTAAAGAAAAGAAATACTATAGTCTACAATAAGTAAAGAAAAGAAATACTATAGTCTACAATAAGTAAAGAAAAGAAATACTATAGTCTACAATAAGTAAAGAAAAGAAATACTATAGTCTACAATAAGTAAAGAAAAGAAATACTATAGTCTACAATAAGTAAAGAAAAGAAATACTATAGTCTACAATAAGTAAAGAAAAGAAATACTATAGTCTACAATAAGTAAAGAAAAGAAATACTATAGTCTACAATAAGTAAAGAAAAGAAATACTATAGTCTACAATAAGTAAAGAAAAGAAATACTATAGTCTACAATAAGTAAAGAAAAGAAATACTATAGTCTACAATAAGTAAAGAAAAGAAATACTATAGTCTACAATAAAAAAAGAAAAGAAATACTATAGTCTACAATAAGTAAAGAAAAGAAATACTATAGTCTACAATAAGTAAAGAAAAGAAATACTATAGTCTACAATAAGTAAAGAAAAAAAATACTATAGTCTACAATAAGAAATAACTAGTATAATTTGTGGCCAACTTGCGGTATTCCATTGATCAATTCTTTGCTTACATTTTTTTAGTGTCCAGTCTGCCGTCTGTACAAAATTTATTTCATTTGTCTATGAACTACTTGTTTTAATTGCAACTTCTTCATCTAATACTTTAAATGCTTGTTCTATTTATGGATGCAGTACTTCTAGGATAAGGGAGTTTCAATATTTAAAGTTCCTGCATCTAATGATAGTTTTAATACTTCTTGGAGGTAAAATTACTCTTAAAGATCATATTAAAGATATAAATTTGAAGACTCAAATAGAAAATAAGTGTCTGTTTACTTGTGAAAAGCATTTTCTTCCAAAAATGATTCTTCATAACGATAACAGAAAGTCACTAAAACCTGGAACATCACTGACTTTGTATATATACCAAAAAGTTTCATGTCATCAATTCCTACACGAAGGGAATCTGGATCTTCTATCTTTGCTAAAAGAGATGCTTCAATGATTTCAAATAGTATTATTACCTTTAAACTTATGTATAAATCATACAAAGAGTTCCTAAATAGTATTACCAAGTTGAAGATTTGTGACTGCACAGTGAGTGGGAGTCCTGTTGTGGCAGAATTTAAAATTTATTATACAATCCACTTATGGACTTGATATAAAATATATGTTGATAACAGTGTTGCTTTTGCCATTCTTGGCACTTTCTTGCTATATTCTTGGCTCATTCCAGATAATCATTCAATATATACAAAATACAGAAGATTAATGTGTCATATTTCAGCTTCAAATCTTATTTCTGTTGTTACTTCTTTTAACCTTTATTCTGAAGTAACTGACGTATTTGCATTAAAATCAAATCTTTATATTACACATTGTATTTTGAAAAAAGTTTGATTTATTTTCATCTAGGAATGAGTTTCCTTTAAATCAGACATTTTCAATTTCAGTCATGTATTATGCTGATTGAGTTAATGTTATGTTGTTGTTTAATGTTATGAGTTAATGTTGTGCTCAATGTAAAAGCATAGAAAAAAATGAAACCATAAGTTTAAAAAAAAATATTGCCAATGCTTGTATCCCTGCTAAATTAAATGCTGGTTAGCACCTCTTCATTCTATTACCTTTCTCATCGTTCTTTAACATTCTCCTTTTCCCCAAAACTGCACTCTTTTAGATGTAATTTCTGATAAAATTGACCATGTCCTTTCTTTTTACCCCTCTGCTAATATTTTTGTTATTGGTGACTTTAATGTTCATCACACTGAATGGCTTAGTTCTCACTCCACTGACACTGCTGGCACTAAGCCCATAACTTCTGCATTTCTCAATCTCTTACTCAGATAGTCAACTTTGTGACTCATTTTCATGAAAACCCTCATTTACCTTCACTTCTTGATTTGTATCTCTGACCCTAGCTTGTGTTCAGTTTCTCCTTTTTCTTTTTTTAAAATTTTTTTATTGATGCGATGTAAAAGTCCTTGTTAAATGCTCTTCAAAGTTGAATTATGAAAAGACCATTATTTCAATCTTTTTCACCTTTTTCTTTTTCTCCCTTAAGTGGCTCTGACCATGCAATGATCTCTATAAATCTTTCATCTCCTACCTCTTCCTCAGACTATCATTGTACTACTTACTACTACCCTAAAGCTGACTGGGTTTCTTTTCATGATTTTCTTTGTGACAGTCCTTGGGCTGATCACAAAGAAAATGCGCCTCCTACATAACTTGGGTCGAGGCAGGAAAGGAAGCTTTTATTCCTTCTTGGCGGTTCCAAATCAAGCCTCATTCTACTTTATGGTTTTTATCTTCTTTTGATGCTGCTAAATCTAATTGTAATCATTTTTTCATCTTTTTCAAAAGAACATCTCTCTTAAGAACAAACGGTTATTTATTATAGCAAGAAATCAGTGTAAAAAGATGCAGTCTGATGCTTAGCTCCATTATACTCAGTTCACTAATTCTCGCATCTGATCTCAGAAGTTAGGCACCAAAAACTTTTGGAAAATCCTCAACAGCACCATTAACAAGGGTAGCTCTAACATTCCATCTCTCATTCATGGGACTGATCTTATTACCTCCTCCAAGGATAAGACATAACTAATTGCAAAGAACTTTTCTTTAAATTTGACTCTTGAATCTTATGGCTATTCTCTTCCTTCTATTCCAATTAAAAAGGTTAACCTATTGATTGATATTCAAATCACTCCAGCTTCTATTGCTCAAGTCATATCTCAACTAAACTCTTCTATGGCTTGTGGTCCAGACAACATTCCTGTCATACTCTTACAAAATTGTTCTCCAGAACTCTTTTCGATTCTCTCTAAACTATTTAATAAGTGCTAGACTCTGCCTTGTTTTCATGAAAAATGGCATCTGTTGTTTCAAATTTAAAAAACTCTGGAGAACATTCTAAACCCTCTAATTATTGTCCTATTAGTCTTCTTTCTGTTATTAGCTAGGTCTTTGAGTTTTCGATCAACAAATTTCTCACACCCATCTTGATTCAAATAATTTACTGTCAGACAATCAATATGGTAGACTGTCTGACAGTAAGTTAATGACTTGCTAACTACTGTGACTGAAAGATTTTATTGTGCATTAGATGGAGTTGATGAGGCTATAGATATATATGAGCTTTAGATATATCAAGGGCTATAGCTCTTGATATATCTAAAGCTTTCGACAAAGTTTGGCCTGCTGGCCTTCTCCATAAGCTTGCTTCATATGGTGTATATTGGAAAGTTTTTGATATTATGGGTACCTCAAGGCTCTATTCTTGGTCCTGTTTTGTTTCTTATCTACATTAATGATCTTCCCAATAACCTTAAAGTAGCTCTTTTTACTGGTGACTCAACTTTGTACTTCTGTCTTGACAAAAAGTCTCCTCTTTTGATCGCTTAGAACAGGCAGCTGATCTTCAATCTGATCTCACTTCTGTAACAGATTGGGGTTCAGAGTGGCTTGTAAATTTTAATCTAATTAGATAAGTGTTTTTACAGATATATATATATATATATATATATATATATATATATATATATATATATATATATTTATATATATATATATATATATATATATATATATATATATATATATATATATATATATATATATATATATATATATATATATATATATATATATATATATATATATATATATATATATATAAAACGGGTGATGCGGAAGTTATTGGACAAATCCTAATTTCATTATTTGAGCATAATAATTAGTTTTTGTGGTTTTATGCGTAGGCATAAACGTTCTATAAAATATAAAATTTATTATTTGAAACACAATTATTTAAAATGAGGTTAAATGCAGCTGAACGAGAATCTTTTCGAAAGCGACTAAAAATGTTTTTTGTAAATAAACCTAATATATAAAAAAAAAAATCCTAAATCATTTTGAAAAGGAAGGATTTGCTCGAAGTACAATATATGATAACCTAAAAAGACTTGAAACTGTTCAATCCTTTTCTGATAGAAAGCACCCTGGTCGTCCGACATCCTGGACTAGAGAAAAGAAAGCCGAATTAACGAGACTTGTCAACAATCGAAAAGGGGTCAGTCAGAGAAAAATAGGTATTAAATTCGGTGTAAATCAATCGACAATTGGTCGTCAGTTAAAAAAAATGAATATTAAATATAGAAAACATGAAAAAACTCCAAAATACACTACAGAACAACAAATAAAGGCAAAGTAGCAGGAAACTAGTTAACCAACTCTATAACACAAAATCGCTTCTAGTCATCGATGACGAAAAATACTTTTGTTTTGCAGGGGACAACATGCCTGGAAATTCTGGATATTACACAAACAACAAAAAGACATTGCCAGAAAGTGTTCGTTTTATAGGAAAAGAGAAATTTCCAAAAAAATTATTAATGTGGATAGCCATATCTGACCGTGGTATGTCCGAGCCATTGTTTCGCATTTCCAAGGCTGTAGCGATCAGTTCATCAATCTATATTAATGAATGTTTAGAAAAACGACTTCTTCCATTTATTCACAAGTATCATGGAGAATTTAACTATTTATTTTGGCCAGATTTAGCAAGTTCTTCTTATTCTAAAGATTCTCTAAATTGGGTGGACCAATATGTCTATTACGTTGATAAAGAATCTAATCCCCCAAATGTGCCTCAAGCACGACCAATTGAAAATTTTTGGGGACATTTGGCACAGAAGGTTTACGAGGGAGATTGGCAAGCTTCAACAGAGCAAGTTTTGATTGATCGCATTAAACTAAAACTACAAGAAATTGATTTAAACTTTTTACAGTCGCATATTCCCGCTAAAACTACAAGAAATTGATTTAAACTTTTTACAGTCGCGACTCCCGCCACGTCCCTGGTAGTACCGCGCTCAACTTGTTTCTCCGCGCAGCGGCCTTGTTCGTCAAGGTTCGTGTTTCGGAGTTAAAGAGTTGAGAGAGGGTTATAACCACAAGTAGCCTCTTCATCTGTAGTGGCCTTCTCGGCCTTGGGGAGGTGAATTATAAAAAAAAAAAAAAAAAAAAAAATATGAAAGGCGTCAGAGCAAAATTGAGATCAATTGCAGATGGTGGTGTTTTTTCATATAAAAAATAATATATTTTTATTAAAAGATAAACGCTTTATTTTAAAAAAATATAATAGTAGTTTGTTTTTTTATTTATAAATAAGTTATTGACGTTTTTATTTTGTCCGATAACTTCCGCATCACCCGTTATATATATATATATATATATATATATATATATATAAATTGTAGTAGGGTGACCTGATCAAGGTAGGTGCTCCTTAACCTTGGATGGCATTCTTTCTAGTGGTAGTATCATATAAAAAATACCCAGTTCTGATCTTAATGAAACAAATCACAGACAGTAGTTTATGAATCAGTCAGAGCAGAAAGTTAGCCTGAAAATATTTGTTTATTATAAATTTAAAACTATTATGTGTATTAGGGTGGTTCAAAAAAATTTTTTTTGAAAAATATCTGCAGCTCTTAACTTAATGTATTTTATATGATAAAATAACACTGGATTTAGAAAAAAAAAACAAAAAAAAAAAACAATATTTTTGAAAAATATCTGCAACTAGCACCTTAATGTGTTCTTTATAATAAAATAACACTGGATTTCAAAGTTTTTTGAATAAAAAATATTTTTAGTGGTGCCTTGAGCATTTAATGGGTCTATAATATTAAAAAAATATATATAAAAACTTAAAAAATAATTATTATATTATAAAAAAACATTGATAAAAAAAATAATAACTAAAAAACTTTGTAAAAACACATATTTTATATTTTTATTTAAAAAATGTCATTTTCTAGGCAGTAAAATCTAAAATAATATTTTTTTTTATAAAATGATGATTATTTTTGAAATTTTTATATAATTTTGACTTCATTTGAGACCCAACAAGACATACTTTAGGAAAAAAAAATTTAATAATACTAGGGATCCATTAAATGTTCAAGAGTCTTGAGGTATCCTTAAAAATACTTTTTATTCAAAAAACTTTGAAATCCAGTGTTATTTTATTATAAAGAACACATTAAGGTGCTAGTTGCAGATATTTTTCAAAAATATTGTTTTTCTTTTTTTTTCTTTTTTAAGATTATTCACCTCCCTGAGGCCCGAGGGGGGCCACTACAGTCGAGGAGGCTACTCTTTTTTTTTTTCTTTTTTTTTTTGTGTTTTTTTATTTTTTAGTTGTTATTCGTGGTGCAACCCTCTCTCAACTCTTTAACTCCGAAACACGAACCTTACCGAGCAAGGCCGCTGCGCGGAGAAACTAAGTTTTGAACCATCCTAGTGTATATTATAATATTATATTTTTAGATTTATAGATTTTTTTTCCAGACTCATTCAACCTTCAACTTTTCAAGTTTTCTATCAACCGTTTTCTTGCTCTATAACTCGAGTGTAAAATAGTGGTTGCTTGCAGCCTTGTTAGGAGTGAATCAAAATATAAAGTATATATATATATATATATATATATATATATATATATATATATATATATATATATATATATATGTATATTCACAAAAATCTTATTAATTTTGGGTCCTTTGGGGTTAAAGTCTTAAGGTCTTTACCTATCACTTATTGACACAAAACTGACAAATCAAAACATTTTTTATTAACATTACATAGCAATTTTTGAAATTTAGAAAAAAAGAGAATCAATTTGCAAAAATATTTATACTGACAGCAGTTCCATATGATGAAGCTGTTCCAACCTAAATGAATTAGTTACATGTAAGCACAATACATTTCGGTGGATTGATATGGCTACAGAGATCTTATAAACCATGAATCTCTGAAAATAATAATCACTTTAAAATCTGAAACCAAGTCATATATAATCATCACTTTAAAATATAACAAATTACTAAAAATGACCAAATTATTTATGTGCCTCCTTTTTGATTATTTATTCTCATAGTTCACCTCTAAACTTATTTTTGGAGAATGTCTATTGGGCACCATTGTCAAATTTGATCACAGTAGTATATGTATCAACAAGATCAGGACTGATATGGTGAAAAAGATACAACTGTACAATATTTATATCAAAAAAACTTTATTTTACTGTATATTTATTATTTATTTATCTATTTATATTTATTGCATTATTGCATTTATTACTATAAAGGCTTTAACGCTTTTATAGTAATAAATACAAAAAAACTACATAAATGAATATAAAAGAATAAAAAAGTCAATTGAATAAATTATTCTTCACAATTTCCGAATAACTCTCACCATGTTATAAAATGTGTAAATTAGCACAACTGTTATAGTAATGTAGTAATTGCACACCAAACCATAATTAAAGTGTTTGGCAAGTTAAAAAAAGTGCAATTGGATGTGACAAAATGATAAATTATATAGAAAATATTACAGTGCCTAGAATTATGAATAATGATGGAAATTGAGTGAGCAATTTAAAAAAATTTTAATTTACATTTTCCTACATACAAAAATAAGATATATTAAAATAAATTTTTAAATAACTAAGTAACAAATAAAAAACAAAATAATGGTTATAAAATAAGTACTTTCTTTTATAGACTAAAAATTCTTTTGAACTTATACTATTTTATCATAAGTATAAATATTCTGCCTAATATAAATTGTGAAGTTCTCTTCACAATTTATATTAATAATAAATTTTATAATGGTAGTTATGAGCATAAAATTATGGACTGTAAACATATAAATTAAAACACATAGAACATACATTAAAACAAACATGTAGAAATTATAATTTGCATGTTTTAATAATAAAAAAATAAAAAAAATAAACAAACAAAAAGTACTGATGACAATCGTAGTAATGACGAAAAGAAAATTAAAAGAGTATTTTAATAGTAAGGATAATAATGTCTAAAAGTTAGAATAAAAAGTTTTTCAGAACTTTTTCAAATTGATTTTGTTCAAGATAGAGTAAAGGTGTAAAAAATTAACACACCAAGATATTTAATAACTCTAGAAGGATATAGCCATTTATTATTAATTTTGATTTTAAAATTTTTAAAGAAATTGTTTTTTCTCAGAGTTTTTTTGGTGTTAAGACATATTAGGTTAGCATTTAACCAGTGAACTATACTTTTTAGATCCTAATTAAAATTTTTACATAAAGAATGATATAATTTGTTGATGTGCAAGAGATTTGTATAATCAGCAAACAGATGAACTGACAAGAAGGGAACATAGTTGATTAGGTTGTTGACATAGATTAAAAATAAAAGAGACCTAGAACAAAACCTTGAGGAACACCACACAAAACTGATTTATTACTCCAATTAAAACCACCATACTTACAAATTGTTTTTGATCTGAACGATAAGTTCAACACCATTTACAATACCACAAATTGTAAGTTTTAATTTAGAAATCAAAATACTATGGTCAACAGTATCAAAAGCTTTTTATAAATCGATAAAAACACCACAAACGAAATGACCAGTATAAAGAGTTTTCCTGATTTAATCTGTAATACTTTTAACGCATGGCAAGTAGAATGTTTTGATCAAGAACCAATTTGAAAATCACTTACTGTAATATATATAACATATAATAATAAAAAACTATTTCACAACATTTTACAAACATATTTTCACAAAAGAAATTAGTTTGATTAATGATAATAAAAATTTTAATATGGAAGGCATTATGATCTATACTAATAACTTAATGCTTCATGTCAGGTCAGGTTATTCTACTGGTAAGAAGTAATCCAGTACAATCTGCTTCATGTCCTGCTGCCATGTAGGATACGCTTTTTTAGGCAAAGGCTAGAAGATGACAACTTCAGCTTAAAACACCCCCTGCCTCGGGGCTCTTGGTTGATTAAAGGCTACAGATGGTGTCTCGATAAAAATACTCATCTTGGGCAGATGTTGAATGCATCCAGCTACTGCCTTATAGAAGGCCTCCTAGGCAAAGACTTGAGGGGTAAACAGATTCGATCCATTGACCAGCCTCGCACCCCCTTCTTCATCTATTAGGCTAGCGTAGATGTATTTTTAATACATTGTTTCCAGTTTAAGATGTTGAATGCTGGATCTTCTTGACTTAATGCATGGGTTTTGCTTGTGTCTCTGTTTGTCTGACTAGGCAACTCATTCTATTATCTCCTAATGAGAGTACAGCTCTAAAACTCAGTTTTATGGTTATGAGGCCGGCTAGTAGTCAGGTTTCCCGAACTCTGTGGTAGCTCTCAGAGAGGCTGATTCCATCAACAGCTGTAAAATATCAAAGTATTAACAGTGCCATGTTGCGCATGGATGATGTCCCTGTTTGTACTTTTGGTGTGCATTGCCAAGGCCACATTTAGAGCCCTTTGTTATGGCTTAGGGTTTATTAATAGTAATGTGGCAATTGCTAGGGGTATTAAACAGTGAACAGAGTACTATCTATGCTTTGAGTCAAGTTCTTTAACAAATTTAAAAATGAATAAAGTACCAAAAACTATAAAACACAAAAAACCATTGTCATTACCCAGTTTTCTAAACATACCATTCACTAATATTCGTGGTCTTCGACGTAACTTTTATTCTGTTGACTCTCATCTCTTGCTAAGTTCACCAGATCTATTTGCTCTTTGTGAGACTAATTTGAGTTCAGCTGTCTCATCTTGTGATCTTAGTGTTGATGGTTATTTAACTTTAATTTGTAAAGACTCCAATAGTCAGATGCTTGGCCTGGACATTTACATTCGTAAGAATTCACCCATTTGTCGTGAAACTAGGTTTGAATCCACAGACTATTCTTTCATGTGCTTTCGTTTAGCACCACTTCACTCTATCACCTTTCTCTTTGTTCTATATCCCACTCTTTCATCTCAAGACTGCACTCTTTTTAATGTTAGTTCTGATCATACTGACCAAGCCCTCTCTCTTTATCCATCAGCCTATATCGTTGTTGTCAGTGACTTTAATGCTATTCACACTGAATGGATTGGCTCTAGTGTCAGTAATTCTGCAGGCATTAAAGCCCACAACTTTTGTCTTTCTCAAGGCAAAAGATGTGATCCTAGTCAGTGCTCAGTTTCTCCAAATTCACCCTTAGGTGCTTCTGATCACAGTTTGATCTCTCTAAAACTAATATCTCATTCTTCTTCATCACCTGAATCCCCCTATTATTGTACCTCTTACAACTACCTTAAAGTTGACTGGGACTCTTTCCATGATTTTCTTTGTGATGGCCCTTGGGTAGAAATCTTTCATCTTCCTGTTGACAGATGTGCTTCTTACATAACTTCGTGGATTCAGGCTGGCATGGAATCTTTTATTCCCTCTCAACAATTCCAGGTCAAGTCTCACTCTCCTCCATGGTTTTTCTCACATTGTGCTGTTGCGATTGCCAATCAAAACCGTTACTTCCATATCTAACAGCAAAACAATTCTCCAGAAAACAGATGTCTGCTTATTACTGCTAGAAACCATTGTAAAAAGGTTTGCAGCAGTAATAACGCCTAAGCCTGATATTCTCAGGTCATGAAATCTTGTATTTCATCACAAAAATTAGGCTCTCATGACTTCTGGAGAATCTTTAATAGTATCAATAATAAGGGAAAATATGTTATTCCACCTCTCTTGTATGGTTCAGACTTTGTCACCTCACCAGAACTTTTTATCAATATCATCTCTTGATTCCACTAGTTGATTTCTACCTGATATAGCCGTAAAACAAGTTGATCCATTGCTTGATGTTTGTATCACTCCAGTTTCTGTATCTAAAGTGATTTCCTGCTTAGACTCTTCTACAGCTTCTACAGCCAGGACAACATATCTGTTATAGTCTTGCAAAAGTGTTCTCCAGAGCTGTTGTCGATACTTACAAAACTATTCAATAAGTGCTTATCAGAGTCTTGTTTTCCAGCCTGCTGGAAAGCGGTATCTGTTATCCCTATTTTCAAAAATTCTGGAGAGCAATCTGATTCGTTTAACTACCATCCAATTAGTCTTCTTCCTATCATTAGCAAGGTTTTTGAATCTTTAATTAAAAAACATTTAATCTCTCATCTTGAATCTAATAACCTATTTTCTGATCATCAATATGGATTTCGATCTTCTACAGCTGATTTGGTAACAGTAAAAACCAATAGGTTTTAGTGTGCATTAGATAAAACTGGAGAGGTTAAGACTATTGCTCTTGACATTTCTAAAGCTTTTGATAAAGTTTGGCATGCTGGTCTTCTCCATAAGCTTTCTTCTTACGGTATATCTGTTAACAACTTTAAGATTATTGAATCCTTCCTTTCCCATCGTAGTTTAAAAGTTGTCCTCGGTGGACAGCACTCTTCTTCTTATTCTGTAACTTTAGGGGTTCCTCAAGGTTCTATCTTTGGCCCTATACTCTTTTTAATTTACATTAACAATCTTCCAGATATTCTCACATCTAAGGTGGCATTATTTGCTGATGATACTACCATTTATTCTTATTGTGATAAGAAGCCAACACACTCTGATTGCTTGGAGGGGGCATTTGAGCTTTAAAAGGATCTCACTTCTGCTACAGCATGGGGCTCACAGTGGCTGGTGAACTTTAATTCAGATAAAACCCAATTTTTTTCAGCCAATCATTATCGCAATAATTTAGATCTTTCTATATTTATGAACGGTGATGTACTCGACAAGTCATCTAGCCTTTATCTTCTAGGATTAACTCTTACTTATGATCTTTCTTGGAAACCATACATCAAATTAATTGCAAAATTAGCATCTGCTTAGGTTGCATCTCTTTATCGAGCTCGTCACTTTCTTACTTCGGATTCTATTCTTCATCTCTATAAATCTCAAATCTATCCTTGAATGGAATACTGTTGCCATATCTGGGGCGGATCTTCCAATGATACCCTTTCTCTTTTAGACAAGGTGCAAAAGCGCATTGTAAACATAGTTGGACCTGCTCTTGCAAGCAACCTCCGACCATTATCACATTGTCATAATGTTGCTTCTCTTTCTCTTTTCTACAAATACTATAATGGGCACTGCTCTTAAGAGCTAGCGTCTCTTGTGCCATCTACTAAAATTCATTCTTGTGTTACTTGTCATTCAATCAAGTCCTATTCTTTTTCTGTGACTGTTCCTAAGTGCTCCAAAAAGCCTAGTTTTTTTCCTTGAACGCCAGATCTTTGGAATTGGCCTTCTTCATCTTGCTTTCATAATTCAAGTAATTTGCAATCCTTTAAGTCGTCTGTCAATTGTTATCTTGCTCTACAATCTTCATCTTTTCTCTTCCAGTAACTTTCAACTCTTATTATTGGTTGCTTGCAGCCTTGTTGGATGCGAAGATGTTTAAAAAAAAAAATTTACATTTTATATTTTATTAATAAATAACTAACATTGTTCTACAATTTTTATTTTATTCATCATTTTATCATTTAAAATTGTGTTTCAGTATTGAAACAAAATATCAGTAAGTAAAAATAATGCTTAACAAGAAATTAATTTTTATTCACTGTTAAAGTATTCTAAGAAACGTGCAAGATTCTAGAGAATCTAAATTGTCTTTAAGATAAGACAATCTAAGATTTGAATCTAAGATAAATTGAAAAGATTGTAAAATAAATATATTAAGGTCGCAAGATAAATAGAAAAGCTCCCAACTTTAATGCAAAGTTTAAATGTTCAGTGTTAAATTAATTTTTATTATTAAGGAAAATTACATTTTTAATACTAAAATTTAAATAAAAGACTCGTTATATTTATACCAATATCAGTTTGATGGATCTGCTGCAAAATATCTTCAATGCTAAAACTAGTAGCCAAGTCCAATAATGGAATTTCCAAACATAATTCAAAATTTTCTTTAAGAGTCTGTATAGTACATTCAGTTCTTAGATTTAAACTGCAGGCTAATGCTTCCTTAAAATAAAAATGGCAAATTAAAAAATAAATAAATATAATAAACAAAATAAAAAATACATAAACAAAAGAACTTTATACTATAAATGTTATTATATATATATATAAATATATATATATATATATATATTTATATATATATATATATATATATATGTGTGTGTGTGTATGTATCACAATTATTATACAACGAGGGTTTTCTATTAGAATATAATAATTTTTATTATATTATTTTTTTTATTATTATTTATATTATCATTCATATTTTATTATATTATTTTTTATTACTCGGCTTTTATTTTTATTTACTTGAATTTTGTTATTTGGTATTGAATTCACATCTCTCATTGTCCATATTATTTCATCAAAAATATTAGCGTTTCAAAAATTTTGGTGTAGCTTTGACTTTTTGTAATGAAGTCCTAAAAAAATATTTTGGGAGAAAACTAACAACTTTATAAAACTTATAGAAAAGAAGCAAACAAGCTAGGCATACAACTTTTTTCTATAAAAATAGAATTAAAAAGTTTTGCAAGAGGAAAAAGTGTTGAAAGAGGTTGTGTGTTAATCAACTATTGAATGACTATTTAAAAAAAGTTTTGAACGTTCTTCCAAAAAAAAATTATATATTTTAATGTTCTTGTTAAGTGCCATTTAACTAAAAACTTAACAAATTTAAAAAAAAACTAAATGGGCAATATTGTCTAAATGTAGATATTTTTCATTTAAAATGGCCCTTGATACACAGGAAAAAATTTGTTTTTGGAATGTAATAAAATAAATAGGGATTGTAAGTCCTAAAAAGAGTTATGGTTTTAAAAGTCATAAAATTACCGTTAATACTTTTTAGTGTCCATGAACTCCAAAATTGTTAAGAGGCTTATGGAGAATTTTAGGTAAAAAGTCAGGATCTGGTGTCCTTATGTAAAACGGTAGCAAGAGACTTTGAAACTTTAAATTAAAAAAATAATCAAAGACAACTGATTTCATAAGTCTCTTAGCATTTTTAAAGCTAATGAACAAAAGGAATAAATAGTTATTCAAAACTGAGATGGGAAGTCCTATTTAAGATTTTCCATCCCTAAAGATCACTACATCTTATAAATAAATTTTTTTAATTGCATAGTCTCTAGTAAAAACTTGCTTGGTCTATAGTAGAAATCTGCTTGGTCTCTAGTAGGAGTTTGCTTGCTTTCCAGTAAAAGTTTGCTTGGTTTCTAGTTTGAACTTTATATAAGAAATTAACTTACTCTAAATTAAAATATACTGATTTTAGCTATTCAAAAATGCAAACCTATATTTTTTACATTTAAAGAAAAACTCTGTTAATAACATAACAAAAACGTATGACAACATAAAATGAACAAGTTATACTTATTTCATATCTAGTCTTTAAAGAACAAGTTTTCTAATACAAGTTTTTACTAAAGCTTTTTGAGAAAGTATTATGACAATTTTGATTATTTGAATATATTTGAAAAAATATTATGGCAATTATGACTTTTTGAATAAATACTATGGCATATTATGAGCTTTTTGAAAAAATATTATGGCAAAGAGTTTTTAAGTCTTTAATATGAAACAATTGTCACATCTTCAGTATCAATTAAATTTACTTTTTTTAAAAAAGAATATATTATTTTTATCCTTATTTTGACTTTTTAAAAAAATTCTACTACTAAATTCTATTTGTTACATCCATGTACCAAATAGAAATATTATATTTGGTACATCCATGCAGCAACAATAACATCCAGAAGTAGACCATAATGAACACTTTAATTTTAATAATAATTTACAGCTTTAAGTTATTATTTACTTTAATGGTGACTTACCTTTCCATAAACTACAGAATGCTCTCCAGTCAAAATAAGTTTTCCAGGAGCACTTGAAATAACTTTATTATACATATCAACTTAAATAATAAATTTAGGTAAAAATCATGATAAACGTCTACCGTGGTTATTTTTCTTTATTTTTTTATTCACAAAAATATTTTGAAGTATATTAAATTCAAAAATAATATTCCCTTTTAAATAACTTTTTAAATTATTATTAATGATTAAGTATGTTAACATTGTTAACATACTTAATTATTAATAATATGTTGAAATTCGATGTTGGAAATTCGATGTTGGCCCAATGTTGAAATTCGATGTTGGCCGAATGCAGGTTTGATCACTGGTTAGGCATTGGCCCAACATTGTGTACAACATTGGCCCAACATTGTGTACAACATCGGCCAAATGTTGTATACAACACTTACCCGATATTGGCCCAACGTTGTATACAACATTTACCCAATGTTGGCTTAAGATTGTATACAAAATTGGCCTAAGATTGTATACAACATTGGCCCAATATATGTAACATCGGGGCAATATTGCATAAAACATTAGGCAAATATTTCTATAAATTAGCTATATGCTAAATTTCAACAATAAATGTTGTATGTCAACCTAATGTTTTATGCAACATTAGATCATTGTTACAAATTAATGATTTGTATCGCTACATTGAAATTCATAGAGAAATAAAAACAAAAATGTATGATACAAGTATAAAAATTTATTTGTTTAATTTACATAATTTCTCCATTAAATATACATAATGCAAACACCAAACATAAACCAAAAACTAACACATTGAGTTTTAAATATAAAAATTTCCTATAAAATTTATGGAGTTTTGATAATGGCTAAGCTACTTGTTATTGAATCGTGTTTAGCTAATAATATTTGGTGCCTATGACTATCATCTTTTCTTCCACCATCTCTATCACATGCCTGCATAAGTCATGCTTATTTGACTTCACAGCTTCTGCAAAAAAAATTAGTTGTTGGTTTAATTATGCACCAAAGAAACATATCAAATTAAAAGTAATTGTGTAATGCAAAATTGAAACTAAAGAAATATCTTTTTTAAACCACTTCCCAATAGCATCATAAAAAAATATTTACCATTTGCTTAAGTATTTTCTTGTCTTTTAACTTTTCTTCTAGAGTATACAAATTCTCTAATGCTTTTAGTGGCAATGACACTCTGTCAGGAAAATCATTAATTGGCATATCTTTGTTACTCTTTCTAATTAAGCTTAAAATGAAATTTGATGTGTTTTGTACTTCAATGCTTGCCAAGCGTGCCAATAATACCTGCATATCTTTAGGGGATACAATTTTATCTCGAAACAATAAAATTAATAATATTCTTAAGAAACTATACAACAAATTACATACAACATTTAGAATTTATGAAAGTAAATTCAACAATTACTAATAAAGCAAATAAAATTAAAGACAGAGGGGCAAATTTTTAACAATAAAAATAAATACTTGCTAATGGATTCATAATATTTTTATGAATTATGGAATTTGCTGGTGTGCATTCAATTTCTGGCACTGACACAAAACAATTTTCGTTAACGTTTGAGATACAGACTGCACTGTAAAACAAAAAAATTCATACTAAAACAATGTTTTTCCAATGTTTGTAAATAATTTTTTTTAATAATTTTTATTCTGAATATTAATAATAAAATTTTCAAAAATAATATCATCTATAAAAATATTGTATTACCTTGGTGTATTAGATAAATCTAAATAAACCTTTATATAATAAATAATAATGAACCATCAGCAACTGTTAAAACTTTAAACTCATATATATACTATGTTTTCTTTCTTAAGAGTTGATTTCAAATGGATTTCAAAGTTGGTGTAAACTTTGATATGTTGATTATTGCACAATAAAATGTTCATTAACACTCTGACTTTTTGACTGTAATATATGAAAAAAATCTTTAAAAATTGTAAAAGTTAAAGCTATGAATAAAGGTTTCCAATCATCAGACAAACAGACTTGAATTAAAACTTACCATTTAATAAATTTTGTTCATTCAACTTCATTGAACTTCTGCAAAGAGTTTGGAGTTACAGGTAGATCCCAAAGTTTATTAATATTTTTTGTATTATGTATGAAATTGAGGATAAATCATAACTAAAATCTGAAGAATCTTCTACACCAAGATATACATAATTTTTTGTCTCTTAAATCTTTATTTTGGCTGATCATTTTTGCTGTCTTCCTTTTTTGTCTCCAGAGCAGAAGTTTAGCCTTCTGCAAAGTTCAACCTTGCTTTGCTATAAAAATCTATAAATCAATTCATTAATAATTAAGTTATAACTAAAGTTGTATAAGCTTAAAGTTAAATTAAATGTTAATAAATCAATTAAATCTGTACTGGAATTCTGTGAAAATAATTAAATAATTAGGTGCGTGCCTAATAATTAGGTGTGGTATTATATGATCTATTGAATTTTAAGGAACATATTTATTATATAGCAAAAAATATCTTAAAAAACAGGTTCTCTGTGTAGAATATCTAGATATACTAATAAATGGACTAAAATACTAGTTTTCAACACAATAATTACACCACACTATCAGTATTGTACCTCTCTCTTATTAGGAACAAATAAAGGGAATCTTCAAATCCTTCAGATGCTGCAAAACAGAGCAATGAGATCTATCCTCAAATGTAATTGGTTTACACATAGTGTTGATATGCTTAATGACCTAAATTGGGTATCAACTAAACAAATTATTACAGTAAAAGTTATTACGTTTGTACATAATGTTATCTAATTAGAAAACGTCTCCACTAAAAAAAATGTGAGTTAAAAATGAGGATATGCATAGTCATTACACCAGAGTATCTAAGGACTATCATATTCCTTAACACAATAATAACATTGGATGGAATTCAGTATTCTGCAAAATAATTAAATTGTATAACAGTTTGCCACCTTTAATAGAACAATTTTGAGAAGAAACTTGGAATGAAAGTTGTAAAATATGTATATTGAACTAGTTTAATGCCAATTTTTTAATAATAAAAATTTTTAATTCAATATCAAAATTCTAATCAATATTATATAGAATGGAGTCATGTTGTAACTGCTGTCATAAAAAGTTAGTTAATACCTCAGCAAGTAAGTATACTTAATGTGATTTCTGTTGAAGAAGAACTCATGAAAAAAAAGGAGAAAAATATTATTATTTCTGGTGTTTCAGAATCCATCAAAATTGATAAAGAAAAGGAAGCTGATTTAGAGAAAGTTAAACATATCTTTCCTGGCATAAATATTGATACCAATAAAATTATATACATAAAAAGATTTAAACCAAAAGCAAACATCCAAAATGTTAAAGGGACAATACTTGTTGAGTTATCATCACAGGAACAAAAATTCCAGTTCTATCTGCAGCAAAAAACTTAAAAGGAAACAAGAATTTTTATTATTGTATTCATTAACCTGGATATGACACCAGCACAAGCCAAGTTAGACTAAGATTGCATAAAGCAAGAAACAAACTAAATGCTAATCTGAGAAAAGAATCACTCTTTCAATATGGTACTAGGAGCAACACAATTCAAAAAATTAATAAAATTAATACTCACAAAAAGTCAATTACAAGCTTAAAAAAATACCAAAATTTTGTACTAAAAAAAAAGACCCCAAGAGCAACAATACACAAAAAATGCATTTAAAATTTTCCTACAGTAATGCAACATCTTTAAAAAACAAGAACTAGTTAGCTTAATTTCCAATTATGAAATAATCGCAAACTCTGAAACTTGGTTTAATGTATCACACATAAGCGGATACAAGAACATAAAGTTCCAAACATAAGCGGATACTTTGCTACAAGAAGATAAACAATTAGAAAGTTTTGTAAGTACTATCCAAAATGAATTTCTTTTTCAACATGTGTATATACCAACCTTTCAAACAAGCGATTGTGAAATGACAAATATACTTAACCTTGTTTTCACGGAAGTATATGAGGAGTCAATGAGCTAAAAATAGGAGCTCCTTTATTTCATATCAATAAAGCAAATCTTTTGTTAGTATTTAACTTAAATTTGTTAAACAACAATATGACAAAAAAATACTCAACCAAAAAATTTGTCTACAGAACTACGATGATTTGAATTATTGACTAGAAAAAAATATTGAGTGGAAAAATAAACTCAACAATGATCTTAATATTGAAACAAACTATGAAAACTTCATCGAAACATGCAACATTGGATGTGAAAAGTTTATAAAAAAACAAAATTCAAATTTCATGCAAGCACAGTCATACTGGTTCAACAAACAACTAATAGAGCTAATCAAAAATAACAAAAAACTTTGGTTCAAATTAAAAGTAAGCGGTTTCAAACATGATCTATAGATTCAAGAGATGAATTAGAGAAAATTTTTTTAGTAAATAGTTCTAAATTATACTTGGGAGAGGTCAGATAAGATCCATGTATGAGAGGTGGAGTATAAGACTTTGTTAATGACCTGATTGTTAATTTTTTATAAATATATTATTTAAGTAACTATAAAAGTTACTTAAAAAACATATTTATCAAAAAACTAACAATACCTGAAAACAAAAAAGAAAGATGTAGGTGAAATGAGCTGTATTTGAGCATGAAAAAAAAATTGGTAGAAAATGAAAAATCGAACCCAATGATGATTTATTCTTACATCAACAAAAAATGAAATACGAAAATTAGTATCAAAACACTCTTGGATGAGGGCAATTTAATTGAAAATAAAAAAAGATGCAAAAACGTCTAATCAAAAGTTTCAGGAGTCTTTTTGCAAAGAAAATCTAAACGAGTTTCCAGAATTTCCCTTACAAACCAATATCAAATGTGATGACAACACTAAAAATATTTTCAAATTGTGAAGTGGTTAAAAAATTAAGAGAGCTAAACAAACAAATCAAGCCAAACTGGTCCAAGTCATTGTCTAACTCAATTCTGTTCTTATTTAAATTATGGTTTAATAGTGGTAAAATACCTGAACTAAAAAGACTAGCTAAGGCTACACTAATTCAAAAGAATAGAAATCACTCAGATGTTTCAAAGTGGGCTGTCCACTTCCATAACATTAGTGATCTTCCATAACATTAATCATTTTATAATTAAATTTTTATTTTAGATTTTAGTAAACAAAAAGCTACGTTTTTTAACGTTATTTAAAAAGTGAAAAATAGGGAATTTAACAAGATTTTTAGATTATAATTTTTTTTTATATATGTTTTTTATAAAATGAATATTATTTTTGAAATTTGTATATGATTTCCCTTCATTTGAGACCCAACATGACATAATTTTGAAAAACTTTTTTTTTAATAATATTAGGGACCTATATAATGTTCGAGGGTCGGTAGCAACCCCTTAAAATATTTTTTATTCAAAAATTTCTTAAATCTAGCATTTTTTTTAATTATATACAACATATTCAGGGGGTGCCAGCAGTCATTTTCAAAAAAAGTTGTTTTTAGAACCAACTTAATATATATATATATATATAATATATATATATATATATATATATATATATATATATATATATATATATATATATATATATATATATATATATATATATATATATATATATATATATATATATATATATATATATATATATATATATATACATTTATATATATATATATATATATATATACATTTATATATATACATATAGATATTTATATATATATTTTTAGTATAAGTGATATTTAAAAAAAGTAATAAAGTAATATAATATATTTAATAATTTTAAATAGCATAAAATTGGTAACCATATTGAATAAAAGAAATTAAAATAAAATAAAATAAATGAAATAAAATCAATCTTTTAACATTGAAAAATAGAAGATCTAGATCTAGGGGTGATATAGTGCAACTATACAGGTTCATAAATAACTTAGATGTAATTAGTTAATCAATTGGTACAAACCTCCTATATTTATAGAAATCTTTATTGTAAGAGGGGTTTTAAAGGAAAGATTAAAAAAATATGTAGGCAACAAAGCAAATAAACAAATGGTTGACATAATTTTTTATAAACAGAACAGTAGGCAAATAGAAGCATTTACCACAAGAAGTTGTGAATGCAAAAAACCAAAACATTTTCAACACCTCCACAACAATTATAAACAAAACTGTGAAAAGCTGTTACAGTTTGAAAAGATTATACTTTAAAGTGCCACTAGGATTCCTACTTGGAATCATCCAAGTAGGATGGTTCACAAATGTACAAAAATGTACAAATAGACACTGTTACAAATATTTGTAACAGTGTCTGTTAGTGAAACTATGCATTCAAATGCATAGTTATTTGTACTTTGTAATTTGTACAACTATGCAATTAAATGAATAGTTGTTATTTTAGTATAAACAATATATTAACTGTACACATCTTTTTTTACAACTAGATATTAAGAGTCTTAAGACTCTTGAGCATTAAGTGGGTCCATGAAATTATAAGACCCTTAAACATTAAATAGGTCCCTGATATTATCAAACAAAGTAAAAATATATAAATATTTCGAAAGTAATAATTATTTTTTATAAAAATTGTTGGTTTAAAATTTAGCGCACAAAAACGGCAAAACAAACCAAAATAACCGAATGCGAATTTATATCGTTTATATCTTGAAGGGAGAGGTTGGTGATTTTGTGACTTTTTTTAAAAAAAATTTTTTTCAAAAACTAATAATTATAAGAGGGCTAAGCCTAAATCATAAACCATTAGTTGATGTTAGATGTTAACCCTTAGTCTTAGATGACTTTTTAAATTGACAAAAATTTGAGTTGATTAATGTAAACTTTGCTGCTTCCACGGCTTGCATATTTTGAAACCCTATACAGACTCAGAATAGGCAGGAAAATGAGCAATCTGATTCGCTGATTTTGAAAGAGAGGCATTTTCGATTTTGTTGAAAAATATAATTAAAATCAAAACAAACAGATTTTTGAAATAAATTTCAAAGTAATGATATACTAAGTTTATCAATACAAGTCATGTGTTACTATTAACACAGGAAATTCATTTTATTTTAGTACTCTTCAGAGTATTTAAAATGTATCAAAATCTATTTGTACAAGAGAATTTTCACTCGTAAAAATTTCAATAAAGTTTATCTTGGTGATGAAGATTTTATCTATTGTTAATTTTAAGAAACGAAAAAAAAAAAATGTGTTGAAGTAAATTTGAAAAATCTACAAATGCGTTTCTCTTAAAATATGCCCTTGGCCTTAAAGCATTCTCAAATACATAGTTTATATAAGTATGTTGTACGAGACTAATAGTGAAGCACTTTAGCATACAAAGTTTTTATGCAAATTTACGTGACTACTGGTAAAGAACTTTATTTATAAACTGATTTACATGTTTATTATAAAGAGTTGAAAATTAGAGTTTTTTAAAAAAGAAAATTTGTACTAATTGAAAACTAGCTTAAATGTTCAATGTCAATATATGAGCTCTGAGGAGATTTTGTTTTCATGCTTTGTTTAACCATAGTTTGGAGGAGGCTGATATATTTTTTCATTACGTAGCTTTAATAAAACATCGTGTTAAACCATTAAAAACTTTTTTTAAATTTGTAAAAATTTTGGCAGGCTGCATTAAGTTATAAAATATTTGAAAATTTAACAAAAGAAGTGATATTTATGTTTGTCTACAGAACAGTAATTTTTGGTACAGTTTCATATAAACACTGACATTAAAAGCAAGAAAAAGTATTGAAGTCAAATAAGTTAACCAAATAAAAGTGGACTATGGCATAAATAAAAGTGGATTATGGCAAATGGTTGTGGCATTTTTTGTATTGCAGTAATTGAAAAAAAAAAAAGATTTAAAAAACTAAACTAAGTGGTTAAAATCAATCGTTTTAATGAAAAAAGAGTAAAAAAAAAAGAAAAGAAAATTATCAAAAAAAAGAACAAAATAAGTTGTCATGCTATGAATATTTTTGCTATTATAAAATGTGTTTTGTATGTATAAACTCTTGAAATATTTCACTTGAATTTGCATGTGTGCAATTTTGCAAGATTTCTAAATGTGTTTCTCATGAAATATAATGCCCGTGTTCTATAAAGCATGCTCGATACAAAGTTTATATGCAATTGCACCAGACTACTGGTAAAGTACTTAAAATATGAAAAGTATAAATTTTAAGCTCAGGTAGAGGTTGTTCTAAGCTCGTTACTGCATGTTTATACCAACTTGTTAATTATAAACAGTTTAACATTTAAAATTTTGGAAAAAGAAAATTTTTACAGATGTTTTGCCAAACTAGCTTACATGTTTCATATAAATCTACGAACCCTGAAGAAGTTACTGTTCAACCTAAATTTTGAGAAAGCTGATAAAGCGTACATCAATATTTTTCTTTATATATATTATATAGGATGAAAATTGGATATTAATCTAATGGAAATAATTTGAATAATAAATTGGATAATAATCTATTGGAAAATTTAACAAAAAAAGTGATATTTGTTTTTTCACTGAACATTAAAATTTTACTGAGTATTAAAGTCAAAAAATTTAACCAAATAAAGATGAATTATGGCAATTTTTGTAATAATAATAACTTCATCAAAATTAGATTTTACATTTGAAGAAGCAAGTTTTCAAAAAAGTTATTAATATTTCATCAATATTAGACATAACGCATCTCTGTTTTTATATTAATAAACAAGAGATATTCACAGAAATTTAAAAAAAGGAACACTTGTCTTTATTGGTTATATTAAAAATTACATAATAAAACTATGAATAAAATTTGTAAATATGAAGTACATTTTATATAAGATTTTTTTTCTAATTTTTTTAGAGCAGACATATTTTCTTTTTCTTCTGGAGTATATAATGTAAAATAAATTATTAGCATTATAAATATATAAAATTTATCAAAGTTTGCTGCTTTATTTAATATTATTTACCATCAGTTGCTATTGAAGGAAACACATTTTATATTAATTATAGAATACAATAACGAGTATTTTGTTAAGGTTAAAAGCTATATATCAACAAACATGTATTGACTTTTGAAATTGAAATAAACAACAACATGAACTTGCGTGTTTGCAATCTTTCTTGTTTCTACCTTTTTACACTTAGTTTTTCATAAAGGTGTGTTAAGTTGAGATTTATTGCTATTGGTAATCAGTTTACTATATCAAAACATACTTGTGGACATCAGGTTATAGATTTTTTCTAATAGCTTATTATGCTACAATGCTTTGCGATCTTTTATTACTATACATTACCAAAGGATATCTAAATTTGCTCTTGCTTACAATTGCTTTTAATTTAAGAGTGTTACAAATCATCTGAGCTAGCTATAACAACCAATAAGCAATATTCTTAAACTTTTTTAGTGTTGTATATAATTTATATATGGGAGTAATAAACGTAAAGTTCTAAAAAGAAATTAGGCTATTTTTTCAAAATACTTTTCTTCCTAAATGATTAGATAAATGGGAACTTAATTTGAAAAAAAATTATACCAAGTTAATAATAGTATATTGATATTAGTAGGTAAATTTTAAAACTGTTATAAAAAATCTATCGTATGAGAATCACAGCATAGTCAAGTTTTACCATCTGGTTTATAGTTTGTTACAATGGTTGTCTTTTTTATATCTTAGAATTATAAAAACAAACTAATTTTTTTAAATCTTTATTTTTAAGGAAAAATTCTGAAAATCACGGATGTTTGAGTTGTGAGGGTTTGTATAAGTATTTGTACTATATTGCACAAAATTGGATAGAAAAATCATAATTTTTTTTGCTATTACTATTTGGTTTTTTATGAAATTACTCAAATTCACTTTTATTATTCATTACGTTTTTTGACATTTGTTTTGAGTCAAACATATGCGCAAAAGCCTCTCTTTTAAAATCAGCGAATCAGATTGCGCGTATTTCTGCCTATTCTGAGTCTGTGTAGGGTTTCAAAATATGCCTATGGCTTTCTCAGTCAAAGATATCGCCCATATATCACCGATGAAAAAATAAATCATATAATTATCAAATAAAAATAATAATGTAATAATTATTTAAACAACAATAATAGTTAATACGCGTCATAATGCTTGTTATGCTATATAGCAAAAAATATTATAATGCCAATACAACCTACACCGCAACACTAACTTATTGCTAAAGAAGTTACTTAAATAATATATTTATCAATAAACTAAATATCTTTTGAGATTATTCGTCCCTTTAGTCAGTGTCGGGTTTTAGGGGAGGGGAAATTTTCTGAAAAAAGTCCCTTCTTTGGGACTTTTTTCAGAAATATTCTTTTGTAAATTGACTATAATACAGAATTGGACTATTATACTGACGAATGAAATTGACTATTAGGGTGGCCCTAAAAACAACTTTTTTGAAAAAAATCTGCTCCCACCCCTTAAATGTGTTCTATATAATACGAAAACACTAGGTTTAAATTTTTTTTGAATAAAAAATATTTTTAGAGGTCCCCCAAAACCCTTTAATATTTAACGGGTCCCTAATATTTAAAAAAAAAAAGTTTCTCGAAAATAGGTCAACCTGGTACTCAAATGAAGTGAAATTATATAAAAATTTCAAAAATAACATTCATTTTGAAATAATATAGTTATTTTAGGTTTTACTACGTAAAAATCTTGTTTTTTAGCAAAAAATGAAATAAGTGAATTTTTCTTGATAATTGTGATAAATAAGTTTAAATTTAAAATTTATTTTTCAAAATGAATATTATTTTTGAAATTTTTATATAATTGCGCTTCATTTGAGTACCAGGTTGACCTATTTTTGAGAAACTTTTTTTTTGAAAATATTAGGGACCCGTTAAATATTAAAGGGTCTTGGGGGACCTCTATAAATATGTTTTTTTCAAAAAAAATTTAAACCTAGTGTTTTCGTAATATATAGAACACATTTAAGGGGTGGGAGCAGATTTTTTTCAAAAAAGTTATTTTTAGGGCCACCCTATTGACTATTATACGTAATTATACGTATATGAACTTGATTATTACACTAAAGCACAAAAAATGAAAAAAGAAAGTTACCTATACATGAAAATATGCGGACTTTTTTTTTTTTCACGCCTTTTTAGCCCCCTCCCAGGCGAGTGACAAAACCCGCCCCTGCCTTTAGTCACTGTTAATCTATACAAATTTATATCGAACTATAGGAGTGCCAAAAAGTACACTCCCATTCCCCTATCTCTATTCAAGTCAGTCGTTGTATGTAACTAGACTGCGACTACGGCCATATCAGATAGTTTTGTAGCCATTGATTATTATTCTGTAAAACTTAAAATAAAATTACAAAGACTAAAACTTATGACTTATAACTTAAGAAAATTGCTCTATTTTTCATTATCCACAGCTCCTCGCCAATACATCACGCCAAAACATCACGCAATACATCACGCCAATACATCACCCCAAAACATCACGCCATACATCACGCCAATACATCACGCCAATACATTGTTAAAGCAAAAATTCCAAATTAAAAAATTTTTTTTTGCCTAAAAATAAAAGTTTTTTGTATTTCTTACTTTTTGTATGTGCATTCAAGTAATGGCTTTTAAAATAATATAAAATAATAATCATTAAAATTTAAACGCATTAAAATGTATTCATTAGCTAACTAAAAACAGCTTAAAAAATTAAAAATATTATCGCATTTAAAACAACAAAAACGTATCACACATATTATTGTATTTAAAACCACAATTTTTTTTTTATGTGGGTGAGGGTGGGATACAAATTTTTGCAAACATTAGCATAAGTGCGAAATTAATAAGTGATAGAATTAGCAAACATTAGCTTAAGTGCGAACTTGCATAAGCGCAAACTTACACAAGTGCAAAGCAGTTGCAAAAACTGGCATATGTGCGCCAAAAGATTTTTCAAATATTACCATGAGTGCAAATTGGTGTTAGTGCTAACTGATATAAGTGCAAAACAGTTGTAAAAACTTGCCTAAGTGTAAATCGGCATAAGTGCGCCGAATGAGTTTGGTATTATTGGCATAAGCGCAAACTGTCGTAAGTGCGAAGCATAAATTGGTTTATATGTGACCTGGCGGGGCGACTGAAAAAGTGAGAAATAGCATAAGTAAAAACGACATAAGTGCGAACTGGCGTAAGTGCGAACTAGCATAAGTGCGAACTGGCATAAGTGCGCTAAAAGAACTTGCAAACATTGGCATTTGTGCAAACTAGCATAAGTTTGAACCGGCATAAATGCGAATCAGTTGCAAAAACTGAAATAAGTGCGAACTGGGGTATGTGCAAATTGTAATAAGCGTGTTTAAAGAATTTGCAAATATTGACAAATGCGCAGATTGGTATAAGTGTGAACTGTCATAAGTGCAAAGCATAAACTAGCATATGTGTGAACATGGCATATGTGCGCTGAAAAAATTAGCAAAAAATGGCATAAGTGTGCCAACTCGCACTTTTGTCAATCTTAGCAAATTCTTCCAGTACACTTATGCCGATTTGCACTTATGTCTTGTTTTAGCAACTGCTATGGACTTATGGCAGTTTGCACTTATAAACTTTGCACTTATTCAGCCTTCTGTGAACTGGCATGTGTAAGCTAAAATAATTTTCAAAAACTGGCGCAAATGCGCCAATTTGAAAATATTGGTATAGAATGCACACTTATGCCAGTTTACACTTATGCCAGTTTTTGCAAATGCTTTGCATTTATGTCAGTTCGCACTTATGCCAATTTGCACTTATCGCAATGTTTGTAAATTCTTTCGGTGCACTTATGCCAATTTGCACTTATGCCAATTCATACATCTTCCAGATTTTGCAACTATATTGCACTTTTGCCTATTCGCACTTATGCTAATATTTGCAAATTTTACCAGCGCACTTTTGCCAGTTCGCACATATGCCGCATTTAGGCTGTTTGCACTAATGCCAGTTTGCACTTATGAAACTTGCACTTATTCAACCCCTGTTGACTTTTTATTGAAAATAAATTTTTAAACTTGTGGTTAGACTTCGTATAAGCTCTTTTTCTGTTGTAGTACGACTTTCATTTTGTATTTATTTCAATATGAACCAATTGAAGAAAGATCAGATATCCATTTGTATTGAGCATTAAAGAGTGTGGACAACAATTTGTTGTTGGATACGTAAAAAGTAGGTTCAAGTAACCTGTCTTGAGAATAACGATGAACTTCTATATCTATGAAAAGCCCCAAAAATGAATTTTTTTTTAATCAGTTGTTTTTTTTAAACAGCATTTTGTTGGAAGAAATGGTCTGCAAGATATGTTACGATGGTCGGTGTTACAATGGCCGGTGTTACGGTGATCGGTATTATGATGGTCATACCCGTCAGTTTTCTTTAATTAATTATCATTGGGTAGTATATAATATAATTAAATTTTCATCATAACGTAGTATATAATAAAATTTATGCTACCAAATCACTATTTGCAGTATTTAAAAATAAAGTATAAGTTTTGAACTTGTGATAAGTATTTAAAAAATTTGGATTTTTAAAAAAATTGGCTCCCAGTGGACACACGACGTTATTTCAACGTTGATTTACGGTTGATTTTTAGTCGCGACGTTATATAACCAAAAATCAACATTTTATCAACGTTGAAAATTTGTTGAAAACGATCAACTTAACGCGACGTTGAATCAACGTTAATTCAACGTCTATTTTATGAGTTCCACCGTTCGTTTTGCATTTTGAGAACTCAAATACGCATGCGTGACTTTACGAGTCATTGATTAGGCCATCTATTGCCATTTCATAAGGTTTTGAGTTTGTCAATTTAACGATACCACATTGCTTAATTTGCAATGCATTAGTGATAAATATTAAATAGATCTTTTTTTTTATTTCATCAGTGTGTATTGCATGAAGAATTTGCTTGAATTTGTTTTAGAGTTTGTTTAAGTAAGTAGTTTTTTAGAGTTTGATTAAATTGTTTTACTATGTATGTTATTTGACTATACTAATTTTATATTATATAAATATAAAATATATATTATCAATGTTATATATATATACATATATATATATATATATATATATATATATATATATATATATATATATATATATATATATATATATATATAAATATATATATATATATTTTTTTTTTTTTTTTTTTTTTTTTGTTCTTTTATCTTTACAATGTTGTGATTCTATCTATATAACTGATACAAATTTACAATGTTTATAAAATATATGATGGTAAGAGAAAAAATAAAATCTCACAACTTTATAGAATACAAAAAATATAATTGCAGGGTATCATTATTATTAAAAGAACGCGGGAAACTTACAGAAGACCAGATGGTCTTGTCATCAAGAAACCGCTTGTACTAGTAATATTTTTTGTATTTTTGTTTTTACATTTTTTTTAGTTTCACAAAATATAATGGTAGTTCATTTTATATTGGATTTACATATAATTAAATGTAAGATAATAAATAATTGATAAATGCTAGATTTTGTACACATAAATTTATGATTAGGCATAAATAAAATTACTTTTGATTTATATATTTTTTATATTAATATTTGTTATTGAAATTTTTTGGGATTTTCGTTTCAACGTTAATTTTGGCTCTAGTTTCAGTATTAGTTTAGTGTAAGTTCATATAATTGTTTATATTTAAAACGAATTTTTTTAGTAAGATTTTCAAACAATTTAGGCTATCTAATTTTGTAATTATGGCATTTCTGGATCTCAGTTTATTATAGAGATAGGGACCGCGATATGAAATTGTGAAACGCGATAGTTTTGTTTTTCTAAACGGTATATTAAAGTTTCCTACTTCTCGAGTGTCATATCTATTTCTATTGCTTTTAAAGAAATCATTTGAGAAATGTGATGGGACAAGCCCGAGTTTATATTTCAGCATAAACAATAAGTTTTGATAAATGTTTATTCTATAGACGTTTAGTGCATTAAGAAGTTTTAACAAAGGTTCAGCATGAGTGAATTTGTCTTTTTTATAGACAATTCTAACGGCATGTTTTTGACGTCGATAAAGTGATTTCAAATTGGATTTATTGGTACTTGCCCATGCTATATTACCATATGTATAATAGGTCTGTATAAATGAGAAATAAAGATGTTTTAGATTTTCTTGGGATGACATTGGTCTAGCTTTGTATAGCACGCCAATGTTTTTGGTTATTTTAGTATTTAAATAGTCAATGTGTGCTTTCCATGAAATATTTTCGTCAATTAGTAAACCTAGAAATTTTGTTATTGAGGTTCTTTCAATATTTTTGTTTTCTATTTTTACCAATGGTAATATATTAGGTATTTTTTTTCTTTTTTGGTTGGGATGGAATAAAATGTAATTGGTTTTTTCTGTGTTTAAAGATAATTTATTAGATTTTAGCCAGATATTAAGTTTTTCAAGTTCGATTTTCGTTGTTTCAAAGAGTTCTTTAATAGACTGAGATGAATAAAATAAATTAGTATCATCTGCAAACATTATTACATCAAGTTTGTTTAAGACTTTCGGAAGATCGTTAATGTATATTAAGAACAATAAGGGAGCTAGAATGGAACCTTGGGGAACGCCACATTTAATCTTAAGCAATTTTGAACAGATATTTTCATCAGTATTAACACATTGCTGTCTGTTTAGCAAAAAAATTTTAAACCAGAGTAATGCAACATTTTTTACGCCATATTTTTTACGCCATATTTTTTCCAATTTTTTGAGCAGGATAGCATGATCAACAGTATCGAATGCTTTCGATAAATCTATAAAGATTCCTAAAACAAATTCTTTATTAACAAATGAGTAGTTGATGCTATTTACAAGATCTACGATTGCATGTTCGGTTGCATGTTGCTTTTGAAAGCCGAATTGTTTGTATTTAAGATGTTGTTGTTTGTTATATATTGGTATAATTTATTATAAATTATTCGTTCGAGGAGTTTTGAGAATACAGGAAGAATTGAGATTGGTCTATAATTGTTTAGTAAGTATGGTTCTCCAGTTTTATATATTGGTACAATTTTTGCAATTTTCAATTTCTCTGGAACGGTTCCTGTTGCAATTAAAGATTTAAATATTTCGAAGAGGGTTTCTTTATTATCGGAAAGATACTCATTACAATATTGCTACAAATTTCATCAATTCCTGGTGCTTTGTTGATTTTTAAAAGTTTTTTGCATTTTCGAGTTCTTCATAGCATGATCCGTTGAAAGTTAGTTCGTTATTTAGATCAGTAAAATAATTTTCAAAGGAGTTATTTGCGGTTTGAAAGGAGTTATTTTAGACGCCATGTTAGGGCATATTTGCGAAGAAATTGTTGAATTGTTCGGCAATAGAGTTCTTATCGTTGCGTTCTATTTCATTTATAATAATTCTATCTGGTAAGCTGTTTGTTTTTATATACTTTTTTCCGATTATTTCTTTCATGATGTTCCATGTTTTTTTGGTATCTCCATTTGTTTTTTGAAGTAATTTAGAATAATAACCTTTTTAGAATGTTTTCTGATTTTTTCGAAAAGATTTTTATATTGTTTATAAGTAGATAGGTTTTCTTCATTTCTGTTTTTCAAATATTTAACATATAGTCTTTGTTTAGTTTTTGAAGATTTTTTGATTCCGCTGGTGATCCATGGACAGCTCAAATGTTTTACTTTTATTTCTTTTTCTTTGATTGGAAAATGATTATTATAGTGTTTAAGAAAAATATCTGTGAAAGTATTATATGCAGAGTTTGTGTTCCCAAGCTTACATTCTTGATACACTTTAACCCAATCTACTGCCGATAGTGCGTCTTTAAAACATTTAATAGAATTTTTATTTATTTTTTTTTTATAAATTTTTTTTTTCGAGTTATTATTTATTTTTGTATCATGTTTTATTGTAAAGTAAACTGGAAAATGATCTGTTATATCAATTTTTATTATTCCTGCTTTTAAGGAGGTATCTAGAAATGAGTTTGTTATTATGTTATCTTTAGCAGAAATAGTATTCGAGGTTACCCGTGTGGGTTTATTAATAATTGGTAAAATACAATGTTGAAACATGTTATCAAAAAATAATTTAGTGATCGGACACTCTTTGTATTTTAAACAATCTATGTTTAAGTCCCCGATACAGAACAACTTTTTTTGCTCTTTATTGATTTTAAGAAAAATTTCTTCTAGATAATTAGAGCATTTTTTAATATTACCTTCAGGTGGCCTATAACAGGTAGAGACTATAATATTTTTAAATTTGGAGTTGATGATCTCTATTGTAAAGACCTCACTATCGGGGTTAGAAATGGAGTGATCTTTTCTCACTTTTATCACTTGATCATTCCGAACATAAGTTGCAATCCCTCCTCCTTTTTTGTATGCTTTCCTTTCAAAAGATAATAATTTATAATTTGGAATTTGAAAGTTAGAGTTATTTTGGATTGATTCATCAGAACACCAAGTTTCTGTTAGACAAATCATACTTTTATCATAATTTAGAACGCGTTTACTCAGTAAAACAAAAGTGTTGCGCTATTTTTTTAAATCTCGTAGAAATATTTAATCGTATTTTAAAATGGCGTAATTTACCTTCGCTTCTTAGTTTTTTAACTTCTTTTCAGAGCTTTCTTCGATGATATATTGTTTCTTGAGCGAAGTCTTCATTTATGTATAGGCCAGTTCCTTTAAGATACTTTACAGCATTGAGAATTTTGTTTTTGTCTTGGAATTTTAAAAGTTTTATAACTAATGTTCTTGGTTTCTTGTTGTCTTTAAATTGTCCGATACGATGAGCTCGTTCAATCACTACTTCGCTTTGTATTTTCAGTTTTGTTTTGAAAATTTCTTTAACAGCTTTTTCGCAGTCTTTCCAACTTTCGCCTAGTGTTTCTTGTATTCCATCTATTCTTAAGTTGTTTCTTCTCGATCGATTTTCTAGATCTATGGATTTTTTATATAATGAATTGATTTCTTTGACGTAGTATTTCTTTATTTGTGATATTTTTTCCGAGATGTTATTTTCTTGAAAATTTAGGCTGTCTTTAATGTCACGTAGGTCTTTTTCTATATTTGATATTTTACATTTGTTGTTATTAATGTCATTCTCTAGCATGTCTAATCTATCTGTGATAATTTTGAGATTTGCACTGATTATTGAGGTAAATGATTTTTCCTGGTCTTTTAATAAGCATTCCGTTTCTTTGAGAATACTTTTTTTATGTTCTTCAAGCTTACTAGAAATCATTTTTTCGATGTTTTTCATCGTAATATCTATTTTTTTATGTAAAAACTTTTCGCTATTAAATAACACGTCTTTCTTTCGCAAAAGCCAGAGCGCCAAAAAAAAGCCTATTTATATATATATTTATATTATATATAAATTATATATATATATAAATAAATTATATATATATAAATTATATATATATATAAATTATATATATATATAAATTATATATATATATATATATATATATATATATATATATATATATATATATATATATATATATATATATATATATATATATATATACATATATATATATATTTATATATGTATATATATTTATATATATATACATATATATTTTCAGAAAGTTTTTTCCATATATTATGTTGACTAAAAGTAAAAATTAAAATGCAAGACCGGAATTTTTTTATTTATTAATTGATAGACTACCTGCCCCAACCAAACCCTCAGTCGATGTAGCAACACTCTCTTGCGGGTCAGGCTAAAAGATAGTAGATGTAGCAGCACTCCGTTGCGAGTCAGGCTATTTGTCAGTCGATGTAGCAGCACTCCCTAGCGAGTCAGGCTATAAGATAGTCGATGTAGCAACACTCCGCGCATGATTTACAGTAAAAAAAAATAAAATCATTTTATTAAAAAAATAAAAAATAAAAACATTTTATTAAAAAAAATAAAAACATTGTTTATATTGTTAAAAACATTCAGAATATTTTTTAAAACATTCTGGTCAATTAAATTTGCGTTTTTGTGGTTTTATTAAAAATCGATTAATTTGTAATTCGTCCTTTAAAAAGTCGTTTAGTGATTATGACTCTAGTTTAGGCGATTCCCAGGTGAAATCTGAAGTGGTAGTTTTCTTTAAACCATTATTTTTCTTTTTGGTTATATTTTAGGAACTAGTTTTATTTTATTTTTTAACATTTTGTTAATCTACTTGTAACTTTTTATAAGTGTACTTTATAAATGTGATGATGAAATAAATGTGAATTATTTTCTTAAACCTCTAGGTTAACAAACTTTCTAAAATTAGAGGTGAAACTATTTAAAAAAATACAAAAAATGTGATGAAAAGGTTAGTTGCTAAGGAAGTTATTTTAAGTATATGGGTTTAATTTAACCTTAGGAAGTTCAAATTTATGTGTATATATATATATATATATATATATATATATATATATATTATATATATATATATATATATATATATATATATATATATATATATATATACATATATGTATACATATATATATATATATATATATATATATATATATATATATATATATATATATATATATATATATATATATATATATATATATATATATATAAAGCACTATGACGTCACACTGATTTAGGGATAGTTGAGGGCTTCAGTACATACATCGACTGATTTAGGGAGAACTCGCAAGGGAGTTGATAACATATCGAAGAGTTTGGGTTGGGTCAGGGATTATTATTCCTTTTCATTATTATTCCTTTTCCTTCTTCTTTTTCTACTAAAAGTTACTTAAAGAAAGGTAAGCAATTTCATCACGTTTTGCTTACCTATACATGCAGATCTTTATATATATATATATATATATATATATATATATATATATATATATATATATATATATATATATATATATATATATATATATATATATATGTATATATATATATATATATATATATATATATATATATATATATATATATATATATATATATTTATATATATATATATATATATATATATATATATATATATATATATATATATATGAAATGTTTTCCATACGTACAAGTTTATAAATATATATAATATATTTGATTTTTAGGCTTTTTTAGCCATCACTTAAACAAAAATTAAAAAAAGTTTCCAAAATAATTAAAACTAAAAAATAAAAAGCAACTCAGATGAAAGCAAATTAAGAGCGAAAAATAGGTGGGGGGGGGGGGGGAATATTCCGGACTTTTTCCGCAAACAATTTTTCGGATTTTTCAAATTTGACCTGAATGATCTATTATATATATGTATAATTTTTATTGAAATTGACCTATTTCTACTTTTGGGCTACCTAACCTGATATTGTATTAAAGTTTAATGTATTTATAAAAATAATAACTTTTTGTTGTAGGTTGATGACAAATGGTTTACAATCAAAGTTCAACATAGCTGGCGGCAAGGGTAAAGAGAAATTTGAAGGCACAAACATTTGCAAGGTTGTTGTTGGTAAGTCATAAGTAATGTTATCTGTTATTGAAAAACACAATTTGATGCTTTGGTGCTGCTTTAATTTCAAGTTCTTTTTTTTAAAGAGAGCGTCATGCTTAGTAAAATGACTGCTACGGTTGCTGAAGTCAATACAGATATCATGAGTTTGTTGAAATATGCACCCGACAGATCCAATGGTGGTGGTCGGTGCGTAAATGACGATTCGATTATGTTAATATAAAATGTATAGATAAAATGTTAAAATTCTATCTATTTCTTATATAAACTCCCTTAAAATAATTTTTGAACATACTTTTAGCGCAAAATATTGCTTTTTTATTGTCTTATTTTATCGCAATCCAAGTCGAGACAATTTAACATGTTAACGATGACAATTTAACATGGCTGCAGCCTATTGGATATAAGTTATATCCAATAGGCTGTATAATTTTTATCAAATGACCAAAATTTAACGTTGAAATTAGGTTGTTTCAACGTTGTTCTAACGTCTTATCGACAATATATCAACCATCTATGGTTGATATATTGTCGATAAGACGTTAAAACAACGTAATTTCAACGTTGAACTTTTAATTTTCATTTTATCGAAGTTGAAATATGGATGATATGTAGTCGATAAGACGTTAGAACAACGTTGAAACAACGTTTTCGTCGACGTTGTTTCAACGTTGTGGTTTTCAACGTCGGATTTTGTTTCCAATTCCACCAAATTTCAACGTTGTTTCAACATTGTATTTTGTCGGTTTGCGACGTTGTTTCAAAGTTATTTCAACGTAATTGTGCCCACTGGGCTGCTATTTAATTTTATTTAATCCCGAATTATCAGCTCAAATACCAGACTGTCTGGTTTAAAACTGCAGTTTTGAAAGATAGCACCATGGTGTTGTCTTTATGTTGGCATACAGTTTAATTTAATATATTAACACCGCACGCGACACGAGAGCTGGTTCAAACAAAAGCAAACCAAAATAATTTACAGCCAGAAAGCGAAAATCACAGCCACCAAAAGCAAAACACTAACGTACCCAGTGTTGTTGCACTCTGTCACACCTATTGGTGGACATATTGAGCTAATCCATATTTATGCATTAAGTGCTGCTTTTGCAATGCTAATTCATTCTGTTTTTTCTGCTGATGACAGTTTCTGCAACTTTGCACATCCTTACACTGTAGTTGGTTATGGACAAATTGTTAGGAAATAATTGGATTCTGAAACTGGAGTAGGGTAGAGCGGGGCATATTGGGAAAGTGGGGCATAACGGGACAGTTATGCCAAACGGGACAGCTATGCCTAAAGCCTTATATCTCAGCTAAAAGTTACTTTTTTTTCAAAAAAAAAAATTGATCAAACGTTTTAAATTATTGTGTTTCCTTTTTGAAAAAAATGGTTAATTTTAGAAATACAAAATGGATTACATGTACCAAAATGCAGTAAGTTTGCGAAAAATAAAATTTGCATATTTTCTTAAACGATACAACGACAAAAAATTTATCTTGAACTATTGCTAATTTGCTTTATTCATAAAAAGTTTATATTTTTCAGAAAGTATTTTTTATCTTCTTTTAGATTATGGTTTTTAAAAAATATCTGGAGTTGAACTTTTTGAATAGTATTAATTTCAGTAAAATGACTTTTGTGGGGCATATCAAGACAAGAAATTATTTATATAATTAGGGCTGCCATTGTCCTGATCTTTTCGCTGGAGAACGCGATAAAAGTTTTAATTTTAATTAGTTTAGCGCTGGGCTCTCCTCCGTAAAAATCAGGACATGGTAGCCCTATATATAATTAACTACATTATTACCATTTCGTGATGCTGTTTACAGTTTGATGATTTTATTTTTAATCAAAAATATTATTTTTATTATTTAGAAAAGCAATATTAGTAACGAATTCAAAGAAATTCTTATTTTTATGACTTAACCTCGATTATTAATAGTGTTTAATGTAAACAAAGAAGGTAAAAAATTATATAAGAAAGATCAACCATCCAAAATGAGATGAAATGCAGTTTTAGCTGTGAATGAAAAGAAACTTAGAATTAAAAAAACTGCTGATATATATTGCATATTTAAATCTGCTCAACATTCGCATATTGCGAATAAACCAGCTCAGCATCAAAAATGTTGCCAAATAGTTTTAGGATATTTTTGTATGATTTAAGTATTCCAGACATTTTTTGTTTAATTTTAAATTTAGTAATAGTTACTAATTTAATAGTATACTCTAGTTTTCGCTTACTTAATTTTTAGAACAATTTCTTAAGTTTGTTTATTTAATAAAATTTTATAATAAAACAGAAAAAGTTTTATTTATTTTGTTTTTTTTGTGTGTGTGTGTGTGTGTGTGTGTGTGTGTGTGTGTGTGTGTGTGTGTGTGTGTGTGTGTGTGTGTGTGTGTGTGTGTGTGTGTGTGTGTGGTGTATGAGTGTATCGGTGTGTAGTTTATATGGGTATGTTACTTTTTTGAAAGTTTAATATCTGAACATGTTTAGATAATAAATAGCCTTCATTTTTTATCATTTTTAAAGCTTTAAAATTAACAAATAACTTCTGCTTTTTAACTGTTCCGTTTTGCCCCACCCACTTGCAAATTGTAAAATTTTTGCTTGTTTAGAGTTTCGTTACTTTGGTTGTCGTAACTTATTTTTAGAAATTGTTTTTTTTTACTTTTTCTTGTATCAATGAATTTTAGGAAATTTATAAAGAACAGTGTTAACTATGATTAGTTTATCTGCAACTAGTATTTGTTTCTTAAGTGTCCTTATATGCCCAGCTCTAACCTACTATGGACATGTTCCAGTGAAGAAACAAAAGAACATAACCATATTGAACAATCATTTATACAGAATATCAAACTATAGTACATAGCCATACAGAGTGGCCAACTATATCTGAAATGTGCGGTTGACTGGACTCAACTACTAATAGAGCTAATCTCAAAAATTTGGAATCTGGTACAAGTTCAACAAAAAGTAAGTGTCATGTTAATGCTTTTATATATTAATGCTTTATATATATATCTATATATATATATATATATATATATATATATATATATATATATATATATATTAGACCATTTCAAAATAGTATATAAAATATATAGTTATAAAATATATGGTTTGTGGTCAGGAAAATAAGCTAAAAATTATAAGCTTAAGTAATGTGTTTTAGTGACTGCTCAAGAGATTCAAAGTTGTAACAAAAATGGTGAGAAAACAGTAAACATTCTTATCCCATATGTTTGATTAAATATAAATATTACAACATGTTTAAGTGTGTTATATAATGTGTTATTAAAGTTATCACAACAGTAATGAATGATCTCTTGCTATTCTGCTTTAAATTTTTTCTTTAATGGAATGATCAGCTTTCTGTGACATTCAACCATCTAAAATATTGACTGCCATTCAGATTCATCAAGTGTTAGCACATTATTGAAGTCTGTTGCTAACTTAACAGCACACTCATTGGTGACTCTCATGCTTGTTATTTTTTGCTTGGCAGCAAGATAGACAAGACAGAAAACCCATGCAGCAGGATTATAAGTAAGAAAAATTGGTTCATTTTTAAGCACAGTGAACAGATTCATTGGTCTTTGAGAAACAAAATCTGACAAAGACTTTTCCTGAAAGTGGTCAACTTATTTTAAATCAACTCTTTTGAGATCAGTTTTCATTGTGGTGTCTTCAGAGCAACAATCGTAGTTTCTTTATTGCTATTTCGAACCACGTCAGAAAATAATGCTAAAGTTTAATCGAATCTTCGCTCAAATACCACACATAAATACGACAAAGGCCTTGTAGTTTATATGCAGTGAGTTTGAATTGTCAACGGAACAAATAGATTTTAAGACTGTATATTCCTTTTGCCATCCACCGGGCACAATGACACGCCTCTGGAGGGCTGAAATAAGTTACATCATCATTTTCACCCAGTGCAATTAGTGTCAGTTGGATGAGCTCCAGGTAATCTTTTTGTGGTTTATTTTAAAGGGAGAGTTTTGATTTCTAAAGAATTCTGACATATTTTTCTTCTTCTGGTTTAGCCATACACATTCACCAGCTATAAATTCAGATTTGACTTTAATGTCAGAAGCTTCAATTGTACTGTATTGGGTAGTGTCGATAAGTTTCCAGTGTTCCTTGAACCGACAAAATATTCCAATCTGTGGTATTGAAGAATGGAAAAACTGGTCAAATATTGCAGCCAAAATAATTTCAAGGATACGATGTCTGCAGGCTAAAAAAAGTAAACGTTTCTCATATGCCTACTGAATGATAGTAATTGTACCGCTGTGAACACCAGTGTTTGAACTTGTTTGAACTGCCAACCAATCTGGAACATCTTTCCATTTTTTCAATACTTTAACAACCGAGTTTCTCATAAGCTCACGGAAATCATATTCACGGAAAGTTTATGAGTAGCTAATAGTTTTTCTACATTTAAACCTGATATAATAATTGTCAAAATGAGAAATTAGGGGGATATTTGGCACAAATGCTTTTGAATGTTTTGAGCTATAACTTTTCTAACTGTTTTACGAGCTCTGTATATTGAGCTTGCAGATAGAGTCATATCTTTTATGTCAATACTAACAGCTTTGAGGACTGGCAGAACAATGTGCATAGCCTGTACCAATGTAGTTTTTGTACAATCAAGACTAGCAATAAATAATGAGCTTTCAATAACACTATGTGGCTTTAGTGCTAATTTTTTATTTTGTTTAGTTAGAGTTTCAATAGGATTGTTTTCTAAAATAACAGTCTTTTTAGTCTTTTGCTGGTGATACTTGCTAAATAACAGCTTCTCATCACCAGATTCTTCATATTCTGAATCTGAATTTTATTTAACCGATCCTGTCTTAGTATATTTTTTCTTTTCAGTTGCCTTTTTTTTTTTGCAATGTTTTTCTTGGAAATGCCGATACACTTGTTTTTGTTTGCATTCTTTAAATTCTAAATCTTCCGCACCAATTGCCATTTTCCTTTTTTCTTTATGGTCTTGTTGAAACATTGTATCCTTTGGAATTTTTATAAGTCTGTCACAATCTGCATGGGCCACATCAAATAGCTTATTAAACTTGTTTATCAAATCAGTTTCCAATTTTAACTGCTTTTTAGTTATGCGAGACTTGTTCTTTCCTATTTTAACTTAAGAGTTATACAATACTTTTAGCTTAGCAATAGCTTTTAGTTTAGCAAAAGCTTTGCTGTCCTTTTTTATGTTGTCGGAACATTGGTAATAAACCAAACTTGTAAATCCTCATCAATAGTATTAGAGCAGCTTTGTGAAAGTTCCATTTTGTTTGTCTTTAAGTCATAAAAGAGGCGACGTAGGACAAGACAAACTGTGGGCAAACAGCTTGAACAACTTATTTTATTAGAACTGGTAATTGATGACTAATTAGCCGCACATTAGTGTCACATCTTGTTTTAATAACGTTCTTCTTTGACATTTTGACTTTTATTTTTTTCACTAAAAATTCAAATTATATATAAGATACATATTCACATAAAAACATATATTTTTTGTCATTAATTAAGTTCATTGAAACTTAGATAAATTGGCTTTTTTCCCTAAGGAGTACCTAGATCCAATTAAAACATAGTTGTAAACAAAAGTTAAATTAACACTATGCAGTATACAAATGAGTTATTTTATCAAATTTAGTAGATAAGTTGACTAAAGCAGATAAATAAAGTTAATTGAGCTGTCACTGGTTCGAATAAGGTCATAAAATTTTTTTAGTTATTTTTTTCATCAATTAACATTATTTAAGCACCTAGCCAATTAACTTTTAAAATATGTTTTTTTTTTGAACTGGTCTAATATATATATATATATATATATATATATATATATATATATATATATATATATATATATATATATATATATATATATATATATATATATATATATATATATATATATATATATATATATATATATATAAATTAGTAAAAACACTTATCTAATTTTTGATTACTTCAACACTGTGTTTCACCATCAGTAGGTTCATCAGGAAGATTCTTCCTGATGAACCTACTTCCTATATATATATATAAAACATATGATTTATAGAAATTCTATAGCATTTCTATATAATTTTTATAGAATGTCTATTAATTTCTATAGAAATTGCTATACAATAACAAATTACAATAACAAATATAAAAAAATTTAGAAGTATAAAAATAAAAACATAATAAATAGAACGCGGAGACTCGCAGAAGATCTTTAGGTCTTATCATCGAGAACCGCTCGTAAATATTAATTACATTATACTAACATTTAATAAAGAATAAACAAAAATGCAAAGAAATAATTTGCGAAAAACAAAAATTTCGTAAGAATATATAAATAAATTTGTAAAGAATTTATAATTGATTCTTATATATAAATACAAAGTTTGTATTAAATAGTACTTATTTCATAAACACATAAATAGTGAATCCGATATTATTGTATATTACATTATATAATAAGTTTCATATTTTCATAAAATGTTAAAAATATAAAGATAAGTCTTCAAAAGATAAAATTATTTCTTTCAGTTTTTTTGTGAATGAAATATAATTCTATTCATGGGAAAAATCAAAATTTTTGTTCCAAAGAAAAGCTCCTCTTAATGCGATACATGACTTTCCAAAATTAGTTAGAGAAAAAGGTTGCCGAACTAGATTATCATTTCTTAAGTTATATTTATTTGTTTCTTTCAAGGTATATAAGTTATGAAAAGAAACAGGAGAAGCGTTAGTTTTACATTTATACATAAAACAAAGTATATTACAAATATTCAGTTGATAAATATTAGGAATTTACATTTGAAATAAAAGTGGTTTGGCATGGCATCGATCTTTATAATTGATAAGACGAGCAATATGCTTTTGCTGACGATAAAGAGGTTGCAGTTTAGATTTGTTGGTATTAACCCAGGCAATGTTTGCATAATTTATATGACAGTGCACAGTGGGCCAGAATGCACTTTTACTGGACAAAATTCATAACTAATTTAATATTAGAGCTATATTCACTAAAATTAGTATGAGTACTAATATGATGTCTGCGCTTTTTATGAAGGTAATATTTTTTTATTTCGTTGCTATGGATACCTTTATTTTGCTTAGCAACAACCTACTTTTGTTATCTGCAGATATTTTATAAGTGCTATATTCACTAAATTTGGCATGAGTACCAATATGAGATCACACTTCTTACAAAAGTGATAATTTTTTAAATTTAGTTGTTATGGATACTTATATAAGGTGTATACAAGTTTGATTAATGATTATTGTCTTTTAGAAGAAGAGTAGCACGAATGCAAACAAGCGAAACTACGACGGAAAATGAGAGCAATGATTCAGGACATGGAAATATTCCAAGCCCAGCAACCAACATCGGAATGGAATCAGGTAGCAGCAAATTACTTAGCAAGTTTGGATGCCGACCTATTCATATTATGTTGTCATCTGTTGGTAAAAATGTCCAAAAATTTGGTAAACCCATTATCTGCGCCGCACATGAGGGATGTAATCGAGGATACCATTATCACCTCGTGCTCCTACTTCCATTCGATAGATCTACTAACTCTTTCCAAATTGACCCCGGAGTGGTTACAAGGAGTAATTTCACAGAGGTTGGACGGGGCAGGTAAATTAAATAATTATTTATATAATTAAAATAAAATTTATAAATTATTATATATGAATGTATATGTATATAGGTGTAGAGATTGCGGAATATCGTCTTCGCTTGCAGACAATACAATCTGTGTTAGCGATAACAGAACCCACTTCATGGTTAAATGCGACGGCTGTGTTCGTACTGGGCGCTCAGCTAACTCTAAAAAATGTAGCCAGTGTGGTGAATCTACTGAGGTCAAAGTTATACAGTCAGCAGAGTATTTCACAAATACAATTAATTACATCTGGCGCAGAGTTGGTTATAAACCAACAATGTGCAAAGATAATTGCAACGACTGTGCGCAGTGTTTGTCGTATGAACCCCAAATTAAAACAAGTGGGATTGTTAAGCTACTTTCCTCCGACGAATACGACGACTGTACCTACGAAGATCACATGTACTACCTCAACGAAAAAATTAGAAGAAAACTTGAATATGAATCTGAAAGACAGCAACAATTCTTTAAAAAGAACTAAAGACAAGGTACACAAATCTGTTTATTGTACAAATTTCTCCGACTTAGTATTTGATGATAAACCTAATATTGAATTAAAATTAAGCGAATTTAATGATTTTACTTCTTTATTTCTAAAATATAACATAACATCCTATTCTATGCTTTTATATTACTTAAAAAAAGATAATGATTTCTCTAAGGCTCATTCAAAATTACCCCCTAATAATACTAATAATATTATAAATAAATTATATACAAGAAGTCAATCAAATTTTCAAGTTATACCTTTTCATAATATAATGAGAAGACATATAGTAGATTCAAATATCACAGTTACACGTTTAGTAGGTTTATTAATTAGTTTTTTAAAAAATATATCTTGTACTAATGGTTATAATTCTATGTATTTTTTTGATAGTATATTTGACGTATTAACTTTAAAAGATTCTAAAAAAATAACTTTATTTTTAATTGGAAAGAGTAATGCAGGAAAAAGTTTTATTACTAATATATTAACCAGTGTTTATAAGAAATACGAAGTCGGAGGAATTTTAAATCCTAACAATGATCGATTGTCTGAATTTTGGTTACAAAGTTGTATATTTACACATATAAAAAAATGTGAAGAGTTAATAATTACAACTCCTTCAATAGCTCAAGAATTTAAAAAATTATTTGAAGGCAATCCATCATTGTTAGGAAATGTAAAGTACAAAGATAACATGATTGTACCGAAAACTCCTATAATAATTTCTGCAAATGGTAATAGTGTTGAGGATATTTGGGCTTATGTTTCAAGTGAAAAAGACGCTTTTAAAAACAGATGTTATATATTTCTATTAAGGACAGAAATAACGAAAATGATACAGGAACAACATCTGAAATTGATTTGGAAACATCGAAAATCTATAATTGCACGTATGTACGAGATATACCTAAAAAGATGTTTGTTAAGACAAGAAAAAGCAACTTCAACAAAGGACGACTTAGAAGGCTACAGCGACGAGGAAGCTACGGCAATATATCTTTGAAAGATTGTACAATTAATATAACAAATTTTTATGCTTAAATATATATTCTTATTTTAAATTTTTTTAATTCCATTAATTACAATAGGGTAACATTTCGGTATATAATAATTAAAAGTACTCTCTTGATCAACAAAGTCCTCTTGATTATAAATATCGGAAAAATAATTAATTGTTTTTAAATCATCTTTTAATAGACTTGGTTTATCGAATAATATATGATCCTCTGCAACAGTTTGATATTTACGATAAATGTTTTCAGGATAACCTTCCCTTTTAGATAACAGCACTTCAAAAGTATGTTCAACAGTGACATTAAACGTTACCGTAATAGGTATATTATTACCATCACCACCTAATAATTGATTTGGCCAAAAATAAATAGGCTTCATTAAATGATTTTCAAAATAATGTTGACTGTAAGAAGTAGGATAAGGCGATGTTTTTTGTCCACTAAAGCCTGGGACTTGATTAAACTTTTTATAAACTCTTCGTTTAAAAGGATCAGCATCACTATAATTATCAACATCATTATTTATCATTGTTTGAGCACCTTCAAAATCCATATCATAATAAGTTTTTTCAAAATCTCTAAATAATATTTCGCCTGCTTTATTTGCTGTTACGTTAGTTTGATCCACCAATAAATCATTAATCTTTTTTCTTTGTTCATAAGTACAAAAGTTTACATGAGGATGTCTAACATAACCACCTAAATAGTCAAATCTAGGATAGGTTCGTAGTTCAACTTCCGCATCAGCATCCCAACTAAATATTTTATCCCATGGTTTATCAGAATCTTTATAAAAAATATCATTATTACATAAATAATCACGAGGTAAACGCCAAGGCGAATCCATATGTAAATTATGTTCCCATTCAAAAAATCCAAATGTATTACGACCTGCAATTTTCGTCATCCAACAAGGATCTCTTCGATTAACTTGTATCATAGATGCACTATCAAAACCAGTATATAAATGCCTATTAGGTGGAGTAGTATAAGTTAAACCATCTTGTCCATAAGTTTGACTATACCAATAATCAGCATCACTTTTGGATTGAAAAACAGAAGTATGAATAGGAGATTGTTCACCAGCTGCAAAGAATAACATTTCCCAATCACCGGCCTCTTTTTGTAATTCTAATGCATTAGTACCAGGATTTTTTAAAAAAGCTCTACCAGTATCAAATTTAACAGTAGCTTTATAAGGACGCCATTTGAAAACATTTCTACTCATTTCCCTTAATGATTCATATGGATGAATACAAGGAGATTCCCATGGTATATAAAAAGGTACATCAGTAGTATTATCAACTTTTATTTGATAAACAGTTTTAACAGTACGTAATTGCTTATAATGAAGATCACCACCATGAATATTACTATTTTCAGCTCTCATAGGATGACCACTACGATTCTCAGTAACCAAAGCACTACCAGAATCAGAAGGTGTTGCCGAAATACCAGGTATTGAAGGCATATCAGGAGATGAAAATAAATTTGGAGACATAGGTGATTGTCTTGGTCTTTTATGGCCAACTACACCATGTGAAGGAGTAGGGGTATCCATAATAGCGCCTGCACCACCTCCATGACGATTAGTATACGTATCATAAAAATCTTTTACAACATTGAACATATCCTCTATACCAGCTTGAGTAGCCATAATTAAATATGACTAATAAATTATGAATATTTATAGTATATTCCGGTTCTGCATAATACTCGGCCGAAACTTATCACAACAATATACATATAGACCAAACCAAAAGACCTACCCATCTCCCCAAATAGGTCCGCTAATTCTAAACAGGTCCCCACCACTTTTAGGGAAATCAACAACAAGTCCCATTTTGTTCATAAAATCAGTCTGAATCTTTTGTTTAGCTACAGATGCCTTTTCTTTGTGTTCTTTAGATCTTGCTTGCCACTTTCTTGTTTCTTTTTTATATGCAATGTGCAATAACATCTCAAAAAATCGAATCCATGCATGAAGACTGGAAAGACCATATTTGAACCTTCTGTTAGTATAATCTATATTAAGGATATCAAGACTATTCATATTTTTTGGAGAGACACCACACACTGAACAGCATTGATATGAGTTATTTTTTTCAGATAATATTGTTTGAACCTTCCCATCAATCATTGTAAGTTCAATAATACAATTCACTTCAATAGAAGATCCGCAAACCACTAATAAAATCATACCCAAGCTTTCTATCTCACTTTTAATGTACTGATCTTCTTCAATCACAGATTCCTTGGATTCCATTTTGTATGCAAATCTTATGGGTCTACAATAGGCTGTGGAGGACGACTTTTGATTTCTCCAAATAGGCACCCTTTCGTTGCTGTTGTTAAATCCAATCAAATCCAATGGGACAAGACAAGTAATAAATAATGATTCTTCACGCTTTAAATCTCTGTTAATGTCGGGTTCTGATAAAACTTGTTTATAAATGCTTTGGCCAGTAGCACCATCAAAACCAGCCTTACACGTTAGTGTCATTGTTTTTATTGCTTTGTCGTTCAATATCAAGTGCCTTAGCACAGGTTCCTGAACTGCACAGATTCTTTGCAAAGTATGAGTCATTAAATCTTTTAAAGGAACTGAAGCTAAATAGTCCTCCACTGTTATGTTTGCAGGATAACATTTCAATTTTGCATCTCTGACATCATTGTAAGCGGGGTAGATGTTATATTCTTTCTCCAAGGCTCCGCTTCTAATCAATTGATAGGATGCTTTTGTCAGACTTGCATCAATTATTAAAGCCAGTGCTTCGTCTGCTGAATATTTAGTTGCTTTATCTGTATTTGATATATTTAAAACATTCTTGGCAGCAATAACAACAGATTCATCTCTAAATTTTTTATTAGCAGCAAAAAATAGTTCATTGGATGAATGAGATTCAATTAAACAAGATACACGCCGTTTTTTAGTTTTATTAGAACTATTATCAAATGCAACTGGTTTTCGACCACGTCTACTTGCAGTTGGTTCATTGTCTTTTTTTCTGACAATTAAATATTCATTAAACCAGTTCACAAACTTCAAAATTTTTCACAGTATAGTTTGCAGATTTCCACTTTTTTTTATACAAATAAACAAATCGTTGAACAGCATGTCTAAAATCAACGTCTTTAAAATCAGCAAATTTTGGCTGAATAAATTTTAATATATCTTCAGTAATATTTTGTTTTGAAATACTAAGATTGTTTTTTTGGAGAAAATTATGAATGTCTAAGTTTAACAAAACCATATCTAAATAATTATTGTAACAAGTATTTTGTATTTAAAAGTAAAATGTTATAATATATATGCCGCCTGGACTACTAATACTTGTTAGTAATTAAGTTACTACAAGTGTTAGTAATTAAAATTAAAAGTAATTAAATTACTGTCAGTGTTAGTAATTAAATTACTAACAACTACCGAAAATATGTTGTTGCTATGTTATGCAAAGTAAGGTATCCATAGTAACCAAAAAAAGTTAACCTCATAAGAATTCTGAATCTCATTCTAATACATACCCCCAATATTGTGTATTTAGCGCAAGTAAAATACTGTTAAAACAACGTTAATGTAAAAATGAGTTGTTGCTATGCAAAATTTAGTACCATAGCAACCAAGTTAAAACATACATAAAATCTGAACGGGGATTTAAGGGGACGAGCAATCAATTAAAACTCGATTGAAGCATCATATAGCTCAAATAAATATAAGACAACACATGGCAAATTGTGGTAATTATTAGTTATTGTGCGGCAAAAAATAAGTTTCTTAAGAATTTTTTTTTTTAATCTGTGATTTTCAAAGTATAACTGAGATAACATGCTATGACAAATTTATTTCACACATTGGTTTTTCTTATCTCTAAATACTCTAGAATAACATGTACTAATTTTTTGTTTCAAAAACGTAGATGTAATTGAAATATAACACAACGTTGATGTCACCGTTAAATACTTATTTATAATTTTTTTATTTTTTTATTTTATCTCAAAATTCAAATGCTTAGAGTCCTGGTAACTAAGGGATTTAATATAAATAAATTATCAATAGATTTCTCCTAATATATGTAGATACTAAAATTAAATAGGTTTTCAAGATTAGACAACTAAAATTTTTCCGATTTTGTCCACCTACTGGCCCACTGTGCAGTGGATTAAAGAGAAATATAATTGTGTTAAACTGTTCTAATTTAAAAAATTTCTAGCTTTATACATAACTCCTATATTTCGAGAGATTTTTTTGAACTATAAATCAATGGGATATTTCCAACTAACGTTATCATCAATATAGATACCTAAAAAGTTAGTAGTTATTTTTCTTTTAATTTAAACTTTGTCGATAAAAAGTAAAGGCATGACAATAACTTTTTTTTGAAGTTTGATGAAAAAGTGTCAAATTTTTTTTTCTCAATATTGAGTGACAACTTATTTTTTTTAAACCAGTTAAAATTTTTGTTCATTCAAGGTTCATATTTTGGAATAATGTCGTTATGTTATTATGAGATAAAAAGAGATTAGTATCATCAGCAAACATGACCGTCATTAAATTAAAGGCTTCAGGGAGATCATTAATGTAAATTAAAAAGAGGAGGGGTCCTAGTATAGAACCCTGAAGGACCCCACATGTTATATCTAGTAAATTGGAACGGTCATTTGTATTACTATAAAAAAACTGTTTACAGTTGTTTAAATAACTTTTAAGTATCATTAAAATATTTCCTTTAATTCCGTAAAACTCAATTTTTTTAAATAGAATTTTGTGGTCAATTGTATCAAAGGCTTTTGATAGATCAATGAAAACGCCTAACGTATATTGCGATTTTTCAAAAGATTTAGAAATATTGCGGGTAATTTATAGTATAGCGTGTTCGGTTGAACTATTTTTTTTAAATCCGTATTGATTTTGATACAGTATATTATTTAAAGATAAATGGTTGAAAATTACATTATATAATATTCTTTCTAAAATTTTAGAAAAACAGGCGAAATTGAAATTGGGCGATAATTTGAGACACAGGACCTTTAAATATTGGTAAAACTGTGGCTATTTTCAGATTGTCGGGAAAAACACCCTGTTTTATTGAACAATGTAAAACTTGAAATAGAATATCTTTAATGACTTCATTCAACGTTCAACGTTCAAAAACTTTGAACTTTCAACGTTCAAATTCCCCAAAGGATACCTCAAAAGAATTTAAAAACGAAGTAATTGGAAAAACGTAATTATTTATTTTATTTGTGTAGGAATTTATCGGGCTAGATTAGGACCAACTGATACAAAAAAAATATTTAATTTGTCAGCTATCACACTTTGATCATAGGATGTTTCTTCATTAATTTTAATAGCTTAAGGCAATGCGCTCGTTTTTAATTTTTGCATGCCAGTGAGTTCTCTAAGAATTTCCCATGTACGTCTTGAATTAAGATTGTTTTTCTCAAGCAAATTGAAATAGTATCTTCTTTTTGTATTTTTTTTTTGTCTTTCAAACTCTTTGGCGTGAGTTTTATAAAGAACTTTACTTAGTTCAGTTTTTGTCTTTAAATATTTTTTGTACAACTTTTGTAAAATTTTAGAGGATTTTATTAGTTCTTTTGTGATCCATGGTGACATTACACTTTTAGTTTTCCTATTTACTGTATGTTTCGGAAAATTAGCATCATATATTTCATATAACGTTTTGAAAAATGCATTATAAACTACATTAGCGTCAGCACAGGTATTTATTTGTTTCCAATAAAAAAAAATTAATTGTTCTTTAAATGTTTTTAAATTAGCAGCAGAAAAGGATTGTTTTTTGAACGTTTGTTTTTGTTGCAACACTTTAACTGTGTTGATGTTAATAGAGAAAAAAATAGGGAAGTGGTCCGAGACGTCACTTTTAATAATACCTTTTTTAAGTGATTTGTTGAAAACATCAGTTGTTATAATATTGTCAATTAGAATTGTTGACGTTGGAGTTATTCTTGTTGGTTTGTTAATTATGGGAAAAGCATCATGCTCAAATAAATCATTATGAAATTTTTTAATGGCATAAATAGTGTGGTATCGGAAACAATCCAAGTTTAAATTAGTGTGGTATCGGAAACAATCCAAGTTTAAATCTACATTATTATGTAAACAGTTCAACTCATCACCGCAATAATCAAGTACCAACCTTAATTGATATTACTATATGTTCTGAGTGCAACATCATTATCAATATAAATCATAAGCCACCCATTAAAAACAGTCATCATCAGTTATTATCTATTTCTATCATCATCAATCCAAATCCAACAAAAAAATATATTGCTATCAATTAAACTTCAATACGAAATCAGTTTATTAGTTTAACAGGTTATGCAACAAGTCAACTTCTGACTCATAGAATTTATTTCATGGTACATTAGTCAACTAAATAAACACTCTTATTTCAAAACTAATAATAAAAAAAGTTCTTCATGGTTTAATAACAAAATTGCCATGCAGGGAAAAAACCAAGCATATCGAAAATTTCTTTAAACAAAAATCAGAAGCTTTTTTCTTAATTACCTAAACTCACGTCATAACGTCAAAAATATATGCAAAAATGCTGTATCATTTGAGTAAAATTTGGATCCTAAAATAAAATAAAATCCAAAAGCAATTTGTATCTATGTAAAAAGCAAAAGCAAAACTTCATGTTTACCAAATATCAGTTTTAACAAAAGAACTGGTGATAACGATCAATTGAAAGCCCATATATTCAGCCATTTCTTTTTCTTGGTTTTGGCTTATGAAGATACATAATCCACGCCAATATTTTCTTTAAATAAAAGTGTACCTAAAGTTTTTTCTAGCTTTAATTTAATTTTCACTATTATCTTCAACCATTTGAGTAATCTCAAAATTTTTAAATCTGCAATAACGAATGTTATTTCCGGATAACATTCTTCCCAGAGTTCTAAAAAAGTAAGGTCATACAATCTCAGTTCCTCTCTCCGTAATCTTTACAAAATCATATATCGAAGGATTTTTACCACAAGTCTAGAAAGATGCTCACATTACCCCTAGTTTTTAAAAAAGAGATAAGTCACTGGCAGAAAACTATAGCCCAATTAGTCTTACCTGTACCATTGTTAAGATATTTAAAAAATTATAAAACCTTATATGTTTTACATTTTAACAATCGTTCCTTGTTTAGTAATTCTCAACATGAATTTGTCAAAGGTCATTCGTGTTTAATAACTTAATGACAGTTATTGATGCTTGGACGTAAGCCTTGGAAAATAAAATTAATATAGATAATATATATCTTGATAGATTGAAAGCTCTTGACACAATTCCGCAATTTCTAAAATTAAAAGCTTATGGAATAGATGATAAACTCTGCAATTGGATAGAACTTTACTTAAGAGATTGGTGACAGAGTATCAATATAAGTGGTATATACTCTAAAAGGATAAAAGTAACTAGTGAAGTCACCAAGGGTTCTTTTTTTGGCTTTTTACTTTCAGATAACTCATCATGTAATAACCTGCAAAACGATATAAAAACGATATGGACGTAAACGTAGAAAACTGGGTAAAGTTATGGAAACTAAGCTTTAATGTCAAAAATTTTTATGACATTAAAGCTTATACATTATTATACATTATAAGCTTGACATTTGTCGATATCACAATATCTCAATGAAAACATTTTTGCCGAAAAAGACCTTAACGCCTTTGTCGACTGTCATTTGACTTTTTCTTCTTGTTTAAATATTAAGATTAACACTGCGAATAAAATTGTTGAAATAATAAAAATCAGTTGTAAATTTTAAAATCTCGTTGTTTCAAACTTTATTTACTTCACTTTTTTGTGGTCACCTTGAGGCTTAAAATAGATCAGCGATTAATATAAAATGTTCTGCCCTAGTCTAATAAAACTTTTTCTAGCCTGATTGGTCTCACTTATAAACATAGATTACTGAGACTAAATTTAACTACATGAGCTAAAAAATGTTTCGTAATAACATGGTAGAAACTTAGAAATGGACTCGCAATCATTATGAATGTATTTACAACCCTTTCGTGTCCTCATTAAATAGCGTTTTGTACCGCTCCATCGACGCCCGTGGTCACGCTTATAAATTGAAAAAGATTTTGTAAGACAGACGAGCGAAACTTTTTTAATAAGCAAGCCACAAATTTGTAGAACTGTCTACCATTTGAAATAGTCTGTTGCAGCGTTTAAAAAACATCTAGAAAGTTTTTTGTTACTTTTCTCCATTACAATAATAATGAGTATGTTAACCTGCCTTTTTTTTCCTTTACATATACCTTCGACAAAATTAAATTTATTTATTCTTTCTTTAGATGATTCGCAACATTCTAACCCAGTTGGACACAGACGACTATTTTTGTGAAAAAAGTTCTTTTAAGCAAAAACCTTTTTTAAAATAAAAAAAGTTTTCCAGTTGATTTTGTTTTTATCTACGATGAAGAGACTTATGTTTTGACGCTTTTACGTAATGAATTAGTTTTTTGTTTGACACTTTTGAGGAAAGAAAAAAATGGTTACTTACAGTAAATAAAATTGCAAATCTATTTTTCAATTCTTCAAAATTGATAATCGGGTGAAATCTAATAAGCTCGGGGGAAGGGGACTAAAAAATAATAAACGTCCTCCCCTGTTTATTCGAAATTTTAGAGTCTTTTTTTTCCAACTTTGTTTTATATGCATTGGCTACAAATGCAATTAAAAGAAATTAATGTAAAATATAAATAAAACCTCAATAAAACAAGAAAACAAATCTTTTTTAAGTTTTTTTAAATCTGAATGATCGAAAACAACCTAACTAACCAACATAACGTTGTAACCTAATACTAGCAGTGACTTAAACCAATGTAATAAGAAAACTAATATGTTAATGGAACGCTAACTTTGGCTCAAAAATAATAATTACGTTAGGCAGACATTAGGTCAACTGCGCTACGCATAACTAATGCTATTTTACTCTGAAGTTTATAATCTTAAATAATAAATGTTTGGTTTTATGTTTCTTGTTTTGATTTTTTATAAACCCTATGTAAAATACAGGTTATTTTTGTCAAAATTTCTCACAGTCGTAAACACTTGAGCTAGGTCAACTCTTTCTTTTCTTTTGAAAGTACTTTTATTTTATTTTTCTCTCTCATTGCTACTAAATTCTTTTATAATTATTATTTCATTTAACTTATTTAGGCTTACAACCTTTGCTGCTTTTATATTTAGGTTTATAATAGTTAATAAATAATAAGCTTATAGTTTTGAAAATAGGCTTACAAGTGGTAGTAAGTTTTAATAATTTCGGAAAAGCATGGTAGTGTACAGAGAGGACTGCAATTTGAGACATTTGTTACATCTCTAGTTTTTAAGACATTATGCAACTCAAAAAATATTATTCGTTCTATAAAAAGATGCAAAGTATAAAGAAATAGCGGAGTTTATAAATAAAATACTGAGCGGAGTTTATAAATAAAATACTGATTGATTAAGTTACTGCATTATTGTTTACAACATCGTCATTCGCTGCATCAAAAATCTTTTTTTTTCATTTAACTTTTATTCTTCTATTTTAGAATTGTTGGGAGGTCAGATATAATTTAAATCTAGTGTTACCTTTTTTTCTGGCCATATATTTATCATTGGTAAGGAAGCAGACGTGAAACTCGGTTAAATGCTGTTCTGCGGTGCTCTGTTATAAGACCGTTAGAACATTTTAGAGCACCTAAATTACTACTAATAAAAAAAAAGGTGAAAATAAAAAGTGTTCTAATAAAAACGTCAAAAACTTAATAATACGTGTTTTAAACGTCTCAAAAACGTCTTGTGACAACTGGATAATTCCTGCATTTAAGTTATTGGTGTAAATTAACCTTCATGTACTTTATAAACTGTCTAAAAAAGACGATTATTGCTTTAACATTTTTTTAGGTTCATTTTTTATGAACTTTTTGTTTACGTTGCTGTCATATTTTTTGAAAATTCTTTCACATTTTTATCATGCTACAACAACAAGTGTTTGGGTTTATGGGAGACCTCTGACTTTAAACAACAACAAATACATGTTTTCTGTTTGTGGGAGACATTTTAACTTTAAAATCAAATAAAATTGGCTTCTTGATTAAAAATTGTTTTACATTCTTTTAAACTAAAGTAGTTAAAAGTTGTTGTCTTTTTTTATTTTCCTTGAGCTTTATTATTTTTGCTATTTTTAGCAGCTGATTCTTTTTCGCTGTTGTCATTGTCTCCATATTGAAGACAAAAATTATACAAACTTACAAATATACAAATTACTGATTGACGTAGCTTTTGGCAATCGGTGGTGAATATATTTTTATTGAAAAAGACTTTCATTGTTAATGACGTATAACTTACTAGTATGCTTTTTAGCAAAGTCCAAAATGTATTAGTTAGACAGCGATAAAAATTTCATATTTAAAAGTTTGTTCAGAAGCTCAATTTGAAATCAGTGATGTTAATAAAAGTAAATAATCAATAGCAAAAAAAAAAAAGAAAAAAAACTTCGAATTCAAACGAATAAATGAATTTAATAACTTAATCAACTCTAACTGAAGATTTTTTTAAACAGTTTTTTTTTTGTGTAATTTGTAATTTTTTTCTGTTTTCCTATGTTTTGTTATTTATGATTTGTTGTTATTTTGTATAGATTTTATGAAACATTGTAACGCTTTTATTTTTGTCTTAACGTTTGTTAAGTGTAATTTTTATTGTTTATTATAATTTATTTATTTTAATATTGTGTGTGAGTTTAGAGAATTTTTTTTTTACTTCCCACAATATTATTACTGTAGTTGTTATTATAATCTCAAAATTTTAATAACAAAGAGAACAATATACAAAAACAAAAAAAAAAAAACAGGACAATATGTGAAAAAAGTAACAAAAAAATTGCAAGTATTAATTGTAAATTGTAATTTTTGATTTTTTTCTAAAAAGTAAAAAAAATCTAAAATAACATTTTTTTACAGTTTGGTTTCAAATGAACGTATTACATACACGTCGATTTGCATCGATTATTTGCATACACGTCGATTATTTGCGTAATACTTTGTTTAAGTGAAAACGAATTCAGATATTAATATTTATAGTTTACAAAATGTAAGTCTTTTGCGAAAAATCATCTCTAAATCTCCGTTTGTTCTTTATTCAAAAGTGTGAAAATCTATTTTAGAATGTTTAAAAAAGATTACATTTGCTAAATCAGCTGAGCCAGTTCTGAGCCAGTTAGAATAAATTATAATTTTTATAGACTCAAAAGTTATTTATAGATGTAAAAATATTGAATGTCTTGACTTGGGCTACTAGGTTACTGTCTCTACGTAAGCATCTTAGTCATTGTTTGACGGGGTGTGAGCTTTATTTGACACCGTTAAACGAGAAATAAAGTACTGCATGGCTATTGAAAAAAGGGGCGTTTTTGAAGGTAATATATTGTGATTAATCCGATTATCTGCCCAGTATACAACAGTTCGGTTAAACATTGGCTCAACATCAATAATCTTTTTATGACTTTCAATGTAAAACCTATAAACACCTTCGTTATACTTCTGATATAGTTTATATAAAGAAAAACACACAAGTAAAAAGGCTGCTACTGTTGTTTTTGTTTTCAAAATGTGTTTTTTAACAATTCCACCCGGAATACTACAAGATAGCTGAATTTTTGATTTCTGATAGATTTGGTAGTTTACATAAGGATAACGTGTGTTTAATGTAATGCCATGCATTAATAGATCAAAGCAACTTTCTGAATAAAAAAAAGTAGAGTTTCCGCGGTTTAAACGATCCCCCCACAAAACATTGATACTTTTGTACTGACTAATCTTATTGTTTGTTACGGACGAATGAAATGTACTATCTTAATACAAACATTCCATTTCCATAAGAGCACGATGTGCTTATTCATTTATAAAATAATCATCGATTATGCATATACAAACATTCATTAGAGCATCTAAAATACTATCCACAGTATGCTCATAATTTTTGAAATCACAAATTTTAACAAAACAATCTTTTGATCCTATAGCGCATTTATTTCTCACACTTTATGAGCTTGACTACAATAAAATTCAAGCTTACATCGGCTGCATCTAAAAAACAGAACAGCTCTTTCAAATTGTACACAAAAGTTGTGTCTCTACAGACATTTTCTTGTCTTTTTTTAGTTATAAACTCGTTGCAACTTTATATTTAGTTAGATGAACTCTTTCTAGATGAATTCTAGATGAATCTAGATGAACTCTTTCTAGATGAATTCTAGATGAATTCTAGATGAACTCTAGATGAATTAAAACATTATAATATAAAACAAAAAATTTTTTTAAAGTTTTAAAAAATCTACCGATATAGCATTTATTTTATCAATTTATTATTGAAGTCTATTATTTAGTAAAAGGATAGTTTGAATTATAAAACTAAAAAATAACTCATCTATAATAAGTAATATTAATTTAAAACTTTTTCAATAGCAAGCACTAAATTTGTGCGCGCACGTTTTGATAACGTTGAAAAAAATTTGTTTTCCTTTTATTATTAAAAGAAGTCAATTATGCCTGAAGTTTTTTTAAGGTTGTTTAAAATTTTTTAAGCCTATAATTAAAACGTTTGCTTTGCGTTACGTACATGTAATCTCTCAAATCGTCTAATATTTTTTTTCATTTTAAGTAATTCGTAATTGAAAACTTTTATACGAAAATAGTATCAAATAAATTAAATTATTTAACATTGTGGTCTACACTTATGGAAAATCATAAACGCCGTACAATGTAATCGTACTTAGCTAAATTCTTCAAAAACGACAAATGTTATACTGACTTTTTAAAAGCGTATGACAAACTTATTGACTCAAGGCGACTCATTTATGGTGTCATCCATGTCATTGATGGCAACTTTAAACTAAATATTTAAATCTAAATTTAAAATGAACTTTTTATATTTCTAGTTAAGAAAAATAAATCTTTGATGCGAGATTTATTGAAAAAGCTTGATGAAAATATTTTTTGTTGAGGTAATAATTTGGTATCAATATAGATAGTTAAAATAAATGGAAATGATAAGAAGCATCTCTTTTTAAAAAATTTTTTAAGGATGTTCAGTTAAAATATCGGTTGTTATAATAATTTCTATAAAATAGCTGACGTAAAGGGCTAGCTTGTTAATCAGCGGGATTGCTCTATTTTTGAACAAGTATAAAAAAATTTCATAAAACCTTTTAATGTAAATATTATCCATAGTCATAAGCTAAGTTTAAATTTCTTATTACTATTAACATGTTATTTAAAGTAATTTAAATTGACGTCAGCTATTAACAAGTATTTTTTTTTTTTTTTTTTTTAACAAATACCATTACATTAAAACTTTCAATAAGGACTTTCAAGTTGGCAATAATAAAAGCTTAAAAAAACTTTTTATTAGTGTTTTAATTGAAATTTTAACCAAAAATATTAAAAGCTATTATTACCTAATACATTTGTTTATAATTTGACAGTAAGTCTTTTGTTGTTATACAAAAAGAATATTACCGTTATTTTGTAAAGTTATTTTGTATACCGTTTATTTTGTAAAGCGCGTTAGCCAAAAACTCAAAAAAATCTATCATGGCCAAAATTAACTCTGAACAATTAAAAACTTTTAAAGAAATTTAAATTAAGTATCAGCCATATAAAAAAACTCAACAATAAATAATTTGCACAAATGTATTGAGCTATTTTTAGTATTGTTGTCATGAAAACCAAAGGTTAAACTGATTGATTTGAGCAAAAAATTTAAAATTTTTTGGCTCAAATCAATCAGTTTAACCTTTTAAAAAGTTCTGATAAAATTTAATTATTATCAATATTTTTTTTTTTCCAGAAATTTACTTCATCAGTATTTGGAATGTCACAGACAATCGTTTTTCATCTGTATATTTATGTGCTACATCAGTGTCAATATTTGCGGTTGATGTACTTTCATTATTAGTAACAACTTCAATTATATTCTTATTTTCTAAAGATTGGTTGACAACTTTGATGTTTACTGCAAATGAAGATTCACTACCAATTTTCACCACCAAAACTATTACAAGAAAGTTAAACCTGTAATACTACAATAACAACCATTATCAAGTATCCGGTTTGGTCTCTCTAATTTAATTAAATTTGCCATAAAAACAAACAAACAGGAAAGGTCAAAGCGGTATTGGTTGTTGTTTATAAAAAAATAATGAAAAAGAAAATTTTTGCAAATATTTTTTAAAGTTTTTATGGTCGCTGTTAAATTGATGAATAAAAAATTAGTTTTGCTTTTTATTCTGATGAGAAAATAGGGCTTTCTGAAAAATTAGGGCCCAAGCGTGGGCCAGCATATGCAACATACCGGGGTTGACTGGCACCAGAGCTGGAAAAAACCCACTTTTTATTATTTCAAAAAGTGGGTTTTTGGGTTTTTAAGGGTTTTTTTGGTTTTTTGGATTTTATTTTTAAATGCTAGATATCAAAACGAATTTTAGCAAAAATTGACAATGTCATAATAATAGTTTTCAAAACTTAAATTGTAAAAACATAAAACTCAAAAAACACAGAAATTCTATTTCATTGGATTTTTTAAAAAAACTTAAAAAACAAAAAACCCAAAAAAACCACTTTGTCCAGCTCTGACTGGCACCGATACTGTACCCACTGTTCCACCGTCATTGATTTCATAAAAAAAAACTTTTCTAATAAAACGTCTCTTTCTAAATAAAGTTTAAAATAGAAAAATTATTTTCTCCCCCATTATCATTTTCACAACTTTATTTAACATGAACACATTTCTAAACAATCACATGTTTTTTCAATTTCCTTATTTTCGTGGGAAAAAAAATGTAATTTTTGTTTTCATTTTACCATTTATATTTTATCCATTTTGAAGGGTTAGCCATTTATATTATTGACCAAAATTTTTCTGTACAAATGATAATTTTCTGTACAAATGATAAATTTCTGTACAAATGATAAATTTCTGTACAAATGATAAATTTCTGTACAAATGATAAATTTCTGTACAAATGATAAATTTCTGTACAAATGATAAATTTCTGTACAAATGATAAATTTCTGTACAAATGATAAATTTCTGTACAAATGATAAATTTCTGTACAAATGATAAATTTCTGTACAAATGATAAATTTAGCACAAAAAATAAAAATAAAATAGTAACGCTGTGAAAAGAACGCGGGAAACTTGCAAAAGGCTTTTAGTTGCGGTTTGTCATTAAGAAACCGCTTTTAGTTGCGATATTTTTCTATACTTAATTTATAAAATGTTTCAGTTTAGCAAAGTCTCATGGTAGCATTAGAGTCACATATAATAAGCTATTACAGATAAAAATACTAGAGATAAAAACTGTATTTGGTACACATAAATATATAATTACATGGCTTATTATACTTTATATATTGGTAGACATGTGTGAAATATAAATAAAATCTAACATTTATTTTATTTTGAAGTTAATTTTTAGGGTTTTTTAGCTTTTGTTTTAATATAGGTTTGTAAAATTGTTTATGTTTAAAACGAGTTATTTTAAATAATAGTTTCAAAGATTTCAGGATATTTTTCTTTTGTAATTGTAGTATTTTTGGAAAATATATTATTGTAAAAGTAAAGGCTGCAATATGAAATAAATATGGTACAATAAAATTTCCATACCCTCGAGTATCATATCAATTTCTATTGTAATTAAAAAATTCTTTTGAAAAATGTGACAAGTTTATATTTTAGCATGAATTTTGATAGATAATAGTCTTATAAACATTTAGTGCATTATGAAGTTTTAAGGGTTGAGTATGAGTGAATTTATTTTTACTAAAAGCTATTCTTGCGGCATGTTTTTGATGTGATGTATACACACCAGAGATGTAGGTCTTGAGACTTGAGTCTTGGTCTCGAAACTCATATATGTTTTGGTCATGGTCTTAAAGCTTGGAGTCATTTTTTTGTTATAGGTTTTGAAATATGGTGTCTTGGTTTCGGACTTTTACTTGTCTTTTTGTACTTTCTTGATTTTTTCAAAAAATATAAACATAATAGATGAATAAGTAATCATAATAATAAACTGTTGGCTGTTGCAATAACCGCTCTTAAGAAAAGTTTTATCTATAAAGATATATGCGACTGTAACAAGTTTAATTCAATTTCTTGTAGTTTTAGTTTAATGCGATCAATCAAAACTTGCTGTGTTGAAGCTTGCCAATCTCCCTCGTAAGTCTTCTGTGCCAAATGTCTCCAAAAATTTTCAATTGGTCGTGCTTGAGGCACATTTGGGGGATTGGATTCTTTATCAACGTAATAGACATAATGGTCCATCCAATTTAGAGAATCTTTAGAATAAGGAGAACTTGCTAAATCTTGCCAAAATAAATAGTTAAAGTCTCCATGATACTTGTGAATAAATGGAAGAAGTCGTTTTTCTAAACATTCATTAATATAGATTGATGAATTGATCGCTACAACCTTGGAAGTGCGAAACAATGGCTCGGACATACCACAGTCAGATATGGCTATCCACATTAATAATTTTCTTGGAATTTTCTCTTTTCCTATAAAACGAACACTTTCTGGGCATGTCTTTTTGTTGTTTGTGTAGTATCCAGAATTTCCAGGCATGTTGTTCCTTGCAAAACAAAAGTATTTTTCGTCATCGATGACTAGAAGCGATTTTGTGTTATAGAGTTGGTTAACTAGTTTTCTGCTTCTTTTCTTTGCCTTTATTTGTTGTTCTATAGTGTATTTTGGAGTCTTTTCATGTTTTCTATATTTAATATTCATTTTTTTTAACTGACGACCAATTGTCGATTGATTTACACCAAATTTAATACCTATTTTTCTCTGACTGACCCCTTTTCGATTGTTGACAAGTCTCGTTAATTCGGCTTTCTTTTCTCTAGTCCAGGATGTCGGACGACCGGGGTGCTTTCTATCAGAAAACGATTGAACAGTTTCAAGTCTTTTTAGGTTATCATATATTGTACTTCGAGCAAATCCTTCCTTTTCAAAATGATTTATGATTTTTTTTTTTTTTATATTAGGTTTATTTACAAAAAACATTTTTAGTCGCTTTCGAAAAGATTCTCGTTCAGCTGCATTTAACCTCATTTTAAATAATTGTGTTTTAAATAATAAAGTTTATATTTTATAGAACGTTTATGCCTACGTATAAATCCACAAAAACTAATTATTATGCTCAAACAATGAAATTAGGATTTGTCCGATAACTTCCGCATCACCCATTATATATCGTTTTATGTCACTCTTAAACGTCAGTAATGAATTTGTATCAAAATTGGATCTCCTTGTGTCATATTTACTAAATTCTATCGAAAATTTAGTGTAAATACTAAAAAAGAATGGTATTTTACAGTTTTAGGGCCCCCCACAAATGCTGTATCAAGTTACTCCATACTTGCTAATAGAAAAAAATTGCTTTATTTTTAGTATCAACTTGTTTTTTCAATGATTTTCTTCGACAAAGTAAAGTGTCTATGGGTTGTAGTTTACAAAATAATGTTATTCACCGATAGACTATGGTCTACTTAATACAATTATATATAATACATTAATACGTAATGAATAAAATAAGACCATAGATAGGCACATTGAATAAGATACCTTAAAACTAATCAACTGTAAAAACTAATAAATTACTTTGTCATCAAAAAAGTAGAAATTTTGACTTTTGACTTTTGTCAAAACATAGTTCTAGAAGTAACTGTTTCACCATACGAAAGTGGTTGTCACAACTCTAGCCTCCACAACTACAATGTGGCAAAAAAACTTGTTAATAATGTTTTTTATTTAAATCGCATGATATGTTTTTTAGGTTAGATGTTCTTCAGAGTTATTTTTAATATTAAAGAACAAATAAAGGGCGTACACGAAGAAACATGCAATAATATAATTATTCGAAAAACGCTTATGCTTTCTTTTTCGTAAATGAAGTTTACTTCAAACTTTTTTTTCAGCAAATATTTTAATTTTATTTTTTAAAGCCAATTCTTCCTCTCTTCTCCTCATTAAGGCAACCTTTTCAGTGAGAACCAGTGAGAATGTTTAATTTTGCCTCGGACGCATGAAAATATGTAAAGTTGCTGTCATGACCATCCATAAAGAGTGTTTTATACACATTTTTTTCATGTTGACTTAATTTGTTAGGAATGAAGACCTTAAATATTAAAATAAAAAAACAAATAAAATTTAATTTATTAAAAGAATGGCAAGAGTCAAACAATAAACTAAAATTTATGCTGAAAAAATTTTACTATCAGATTTACCACTATAAACCAATTTTCAAAGACATAACCTTCCATCTACCCTGATTCAGATACGGCAAATAAGGCGTCATTAAAACCTTTTAATCACCAAGTGTTATGAAGATTTTTGCTTATATAGACTACAAAATGGGGCAACCAGTTTTTTTTTTACATATTAACTCTGAGAACAAAGTTTTGCTTTAAGAAGCATTTAAGTTGTGGGTGAAATGTACGCCACGTCGAAAAAACATATTTTGAAAAAACATATAAAACAACTTTACTGGTAAAATATCCGGACTCATCCTGATTATAAAATATGTCAAAACCTTTATGTAAATTGTTCTTATCATAAATTCTTTTAACGGTTATAAAAAAATTAATTACATTTTTCACAATTATAAAAAGATTAATTACATTTTTTTCAGAGCCTAGTAAGAAGTTTTCACCTGGCCCGTTATTTTCCCAGGAAAATGCTTTATCTTCATAACTGTTCAGAAATTGTATGACATTTGCTTTTATGTCATTTCAGTTTGTGGTCAACCAAAATTCGAGGCATATTCTAATGAGGATACAATGTATTTCTTTTCATTAAAAGATAAAACTGCAGGATGCAGGATAACTACGTTTTGATTTTAAATATGCGTGGTCATAGAGGGTAGTGGCAGGAATGTTATACATTGATGTAGCTACATGTATTGAAGCATCTTGAATTTCTGCTTTAATTTGTTCAATATCTTCAGAAGTTTATGAGGCAGATGGAAATTTTTCTTACAATAACAAACCATTTTTGCTCCTTGTATTATTTTAACGCCCTTACAACCACTCGCGCTCGTTGACCACCTCTTTGCTACGCTACTGGCTGCATATATGATAGGGTATGACTTTTAATACTTTATTTCAACTTATTTAATTCATATATTAATTTTAAAATCAAAAAAAACTATTTAGTTTACTCTATTTAGTTTACATCTTTTAAACACAAGATATATATATATATATTTATATTTATCTCGTGTTTAAAAGATGTTTTAAGCTGCAACCTACCTCCGTAATTCTTGGCTATGGCTCTAATAAAGTTTAAAAAAATAATATTTTAATAACATTTCAATGTTATTCAACTATTAGGTGAGAGAGGTGAGAGAGGTGAGAGGAGTGAGGGGTGAGAGGAGTGAGAGGTGAGAGATGAGAGATGAGAGGTGAGAAAGATGAGAGAGGTGAGAGGGTATTATATTATATGAGGAGCCCATCTGCAAAACCCGCCAAGTTACAAAAATAAAAATTTTGAGTTAATTTTATTTCCAGATTCTATATACTGATATGTATCATCTATCTTAATAATAGACCGATTAAAAATGGACAAAAAAAACATCAATTTCTGTTGATGCGCAACTAAGAACTTTTGTTTTTCGTTTTTTCTCAAAATCAGTTTACTCGGACTTAGCGCGTTTGGCAAACGGACTCCTCATATACTACACAGTTTTTGTTTCAATCAAACTGTGTAACTTTCACAGGAATTAAATTCTATAAAAACATCAAAACATTTTTTAAAGTATTTGAATGGATTTAAAAAGAAAAAGTTGAGTGACGTTTAAATCCGTTATGCTTTGAATTTGTACGCAAATGTAAAAATGACGCATTTCTGTTTCTCTTGTTATCGTGTTTTGGTTTGATTTAGAAATCTCTACTGTTTGGCTATTTTGAGTTTTAGCTAATTGGCCTTATAACGCTGTTTATAACAAAAATTCATTCAATTTTTTTTTTCATAATGAAATTTATTTTTTTTAATTTTTTTTATTTTATTATAAAATTTGTGGCTAGCAGGTCCATAAATAAATTCTCAGCCAGGATTTAGCTTACCAACTATAAAAGACTGCTACTTTTTTTAAGGGGCTCTATTGAACATTTTGATTCAAAGTATAAAAAGGATTCTAACAACTTCTATTTAAATCGGCCCCTAATCCATGGCACTTCTTTCTAAAAACTTTAGAAAAAATTAAATATCTTTGTTTATTACCCTAATGCATAAACATGGCAAAAAAAAAAAAAAAAAACTTTAGTGTTTCAAAATCAATAATTATTTAAAAACAAGAAAAAAATTTGTTAAAAACGCTTTTATCATAATGATTAAGAGTCATTAAATGTGTTCGTTTTTATATTTTTTGCCGCACATTTTTAATCAATTACCTTTTTATATTTTACTAAACTAATAGTTTATATATTGGATTAAAAAAGTATTCCCACCATCACCACCATAACTTTATAAGGGTGATTTACCCACATCTAGAGTTTATTTTATATTGTTATTTTTTAGATAGTAATCTCTTCATCATAATTACTGCTAGTTATTATAAAACAGTATCATAAGTCACACTTTCTAAGAAATTTTGATAAGTATGATGCCAATTTTTTCCATGTGAATTTTGACTATTTCCTTGCCAAATCAATTGACACAATATTTACAAACTTGCTAACAAGAAAAAAATTTTGAAGTATGTTTGACAAGTCCTTAAATAAAGAAGTGAAAAAAGGCATTACATATAAATATTAGCAATTTATAATATTTTAAATATTTTATAAAAAATAACTAATTTTATTAAAAAATTATCTTTATTATGACTTTCGTTTTAAAATTTAAAATAATAAAATAATCGCAAGCGAAACCAAAAACTTTTTATTTTTATTTTAAATTAATTTAAGTATGTTTGTTTCCGCTTATTCATTTTTTTCTTCCATCGAATACTCCATAAATAACGCCGTCAATATATATCATTAATACAATCTGCAAACCAGTACTTAGAAGAGGGCGATTCTTTTCTGTATAATTAACTGTATACTTCTGAAGAAAGTTAAAATGGAATCTTCAATGAGTCAAAGAGTTAAAATTAAAGAAGATGACTTTATTGCAGTTTATCAACTCAAACCAAATAACGACTGCGAATACGATAACGACAAAGCCAATTTTTTTGCAACTTCTCACTTGTCAAACAATAACTTCAGTGAAGAACCATTGAATTCTTCGGCAGTTAAACTGGCCAGAGAAAGAGAAGGTTGTTTCGTTGAAAAGTTAGGGATATTATTTTATAAAACCGCAGGATCAGATGAATTGATAGATACATTTGAGCTTCAAAATATTTTGACCATAATGTTCAAAGAAAAAATTGCAGAAAATTTCAGTCTAGAAACGACTAGAAGCATCCTTGCTTTAGCAGATTCGAACCAAGACGGACTTCTTAACTATTACGAATTCAAAAGACTTTGGTTCAACATAATGGAATGGAAAAAATGCTTTGAGGAATCTGATATAAATCAAGATAAAATGATTGACAAAGAAGAATTGAAAAATGTTTTTGATGAACTAAAAATCCCAGTAAAAAACTCCACTTTAAATGCAATATATTTTCGATACAGCAATAAGCAAAACTTGATAAGTCTCGATGACTTCATACAAATACTATGCAAACTCACTTCTGTCTTCCGTTGGACTCATGAATTTAAAGACAATATTACATTAGATGCCTTTATGAAAGCACTTCTTTACTGCTAGCGATAACTTTAAAAGACAAAAATGATTTTTTTGCAGTTTATTTATATAAAGTATGGTAATATCTATTTAAGTATTCAGTTGCATATTCGTTCAGAGTAAAACCAGGAGCTCTTTGTTTTGTCGATCGCAGTATTGTAATCATGTTTTATGTGAGCTAAGCGAATAACATTGTTAATTGTTTAAGTTAAATTAGTATTCTACATTAACATGTAATTTAAAAGTATTCTACTTTTTTTAGTAACTCGAAAGAAATTTTGATATAAAATGCAAATATTAATATATTTATTTTTTGTTGTATATATGCAATAACTTATTAATAATGAAATATATCCTACTTATTTATTAATATTTATTGTACCAAAATATTTATAAAAAGAGTAGTAGTGCAGTAGACTCTCAATATATCGATATATCGACTACTCGACATATCGAACTTTTGTGTATCTCGAACTTTATTTCCGGTCATTTGCGCACTTGTTTGAGCCAAAATCCTCTGAATATCTCAAACTTTTTTTTGTCAGTAAATACCTGTTTGTAACTTTCCTGTTTGTGCATTATATTCGATTGTTGTTTTAAAATTAATATTGGTTTATTACCATATAATTTTCTTAATCTTCTTATAATTTATCATCATTATTATTATTATTTGTATTATTAATGCTATTTCATGGTATTTACTTAAGATTAGTTTTTAACTATTTGTAAATGACCTCGATTGTAAGATCTTTTATCGAAAATATATTGATATTGATAGTAGTAGTAGTAGTAGTAGTAGTAGTAGTAGTAGTAGTAGTAGTAGTAGTAGTAGTAGTAGTAGTAGTAGTAGTAGTAGTAGTAGTAGTAGTAGTAGTCAATTTTGAAAATTTTTATACTTTGAAACGTATTAACTGTAAAAATAATAAAAATTAGTCGAAGGAGGTTTGGTCCTTGCTGCTTAATGTGTCGGGGTTAATTATTTATAGTAAAGATTTGTATTTCAATTTTTTCCAAGTTTTAAAAGAAAACCATTTGGTATTATTATTTCTTTGTCAATTGATTAATACCATTTATCAATCAAATTAGGTAAACCAGATATAAAATTGGATAAATCAGATATAGAAGAATTATTATAGAAAGATTATATCTTATTAGCAGCAATTGTCCATAAAATGGATTATGCCAGGTATCTTACCCAACTATTTTTTCATTATAGCTGATCTATTATTACATTGATATATGCAATATTAGCAAATACTTTATAAAACAAAAACAGCTAATGTTTTTCTGTTGTTTTTTTTTAATTATAGACTTTATCTTTCAATTTGTTAGTTTTTCATATGTTTTTTTATTTACTTTATAATATGGGTTTTTTGTTGTTGTATTTTTTTTTAAAAAACAATGTTTCGTCTCCTATACTGTTAAAAAAGTGTTTATAAGTTATTTTTAAATAAAAAGGATACACACAAATAATTCCATTGGTTACAGTTCTGTACAGTTCGGTTACTTTTTTATACTTTTTAATTTAATTTTATTTGAGTTCCATACTGATGTTCCATGCCACAATGGACACTTGCTCTACAATGCTTTATATACATTCTATACAATGCTTTTATATCCAATATAAGCATAGGAACACCACAGTGTTCCTATGCTCTTATTGGATATAATAGGTTCAGCATAGGAATACTGTGGTGTTCATTATATATCATCAATAGTCATAAAGACTAATTCAAAGTAGCGTCCGTTGTTGATCAATACTCTTGCATACCGAAGTACTATTCAAGCACGACTGAGTTGGCGGTGACTGTATTTGAACTTCTGTCGCGCAGCTCGGTTTTTAACATTTTGTTTGAAGCACTAAGCCACTGAGAATATCCATCAGATTATTTTTAAACTTTTTTATTGCTTTTTTAATATTTGTTTATTTACATAATTAAGTCGTAAATCCATTATCCTTAGTTTAAGAAATAATTAAATCCATTATCCGTAGCTTTAGAAATTTCTTTCTTAAAACAAGAAATAAAGTAAATTGGGGTAAGAGTAAACAAAAAAAAGAAGAACGATATACTATCTTTTTTTTTTTTTGCATTTGTTGAAAGCTAAAACAAAATCTTTGAGAATTTTGTTACCTAAAGGTGTAAAAAATTCATTTTTGGCTTAGCAAACTTTAAATTTCTCACCCTAGTGAAAAAAAAAAGTTTATTTTTTTACAAAAAAATCAACTTCAAAACTCCTAAAACTAAAATTGAATTTTACTTAACTAAAACAGCTGCATTGTAGAAAATTTTATGGCGATCAAGATTCTCTTTTCAAAATTGAACTTGCTAGTTCCAGAAAAAAGTTATTTGCGAAAAACCGAGATAAATGTTTTTCGGGGGAAGGTAAAAATGTTAATTTAATTGATCACATTTTTGCATTGAGATAAGCGTGGTTAAATTATTTAATAGTTATTAATTAATTAAAACGTAAGTAAATATGATAGCCTTTACTATCTGTCTAAAAAATTTTAAAACAAAAGTTCGTACTTACATTCGTAAAACACAAACAGCTTACCCTCAAGAAGAATTACAACTTGCAGTAAAACAAATCAAAAAAGGCAAAATATCAATTCAGAGGCATACAACATGCCAAAGGTCATGTTTTATACCTCAGCATATGATTTACAGGTTTGGTGCTAAACGCTCTTTAAAATTAATTGGTAACAACAAAAAAATTAATTAAACTGTCGGTAATTGTGTCAATGCTACCGGTGCCATACTGTTAACATTCGTAGTTTACAAATTAATATCACGTCTGTACAAAGACTGGTGCGTAGGGGGACCACCAAATATCGTGTTTACAACATCCAAGTTGGGTTGAATGAAAGAGAAACAGTTTATTCAATGGCTCACTAAAGTACTCATACCGGCAATCAAATTAATTCTTGGTAATTACTTTGGTCTACTTAAATAGAGTAACTTAATCAACTAATCAAACAATTTTTTCAATTACAGGTTCTCTCTCTTTCAATTACAGTACACTCTTATTTTAGTCTTGACATGTCTTTCATATTACTAACAATGTTGCACGTATTTGCATGGTCAAAAACATCAGGCTCATATGTTTACTTACTCATTCGCCTTACTTAATTCAACCGTTTCACGTATGTGTATATTATCACGTTGAACAAGTTTGGTTCGAATTAATTACAGAATTTTAAGCATCTAAAAATTTTAACAACTTAACAAAAGAAATTTTTATTTAACTACATGCAAAACGTTTTAGCTCCGGTGACGCATTTACACAAACACAAATAATCACTGGATTTTAAAACACTGGTCTGTTTCCACTTGATTTTAGCATAGTTGATCAATCAAAATTACGAGTTGCTCAAATATTTCAAGTATCATCTTAGCCTGCTTCATCATTTTTATCCCAGCCAATATCATTATCTAAAATCAGTTAGCATTAAATTCTAACGGTTCAATAACTTCAAAATTTAACAACAACACCAGTGACTCCTGCTCAAACGTATCAAATGTGGCAACACCTCACAGAAAGGCTCGAAGGTAACTTGAAAAATGTTTCACAGTGCCACTATGTTGACGCATAAAAAAAAACCCTAAAGAGTCAACATTCGGAGAGTTGAAGGCCAGTGTCTAAGTACATCTGAAGAGCTTGAGAAACTAAAGCAAGATGATGAGGACAAAAAGTCAAAGCAATTAAAGAAACGCAAGATAGACTTTTGTAAATCTTCATATGAAACTAAGCAAGTGCAAAATTCAAAAAAACCGTGACAAGACAAAGACATCAAGAGGTGCAAAAGGTGTCGCAGGGTTTTACCCAAAATATGCAAAATTGGTAAAGAGCTCTTTTCATGAAAAAGAGCTCTTTACCATTTTTTGCTATTGACTATGAAACAACTAAAATTTATTTAATTGATAAATAAATTTTTTCGTATATTTGATTAAAATAGTTTTTTGTAAACTTAACTTCTAATAAGATTAGTTTTCATTTTATTTTTAAATAATTTAGCATGACTTTCTTAATACCTTAAACAATTACTAAAATTGAACTAGTTTACTTTTCCCCAATTGTAAGGGGATAAGTAAACGTTTTTTTTTCATAAAAATCGATTTTTTTTTTAAATTTTCAAAATATTTTTAATCAATTTTTATATATTATTATAATGTTAAAATTAATGTAAAACAAAAAAAAAACCATATAATGTATTTTCTTTAAAAAAATAATTGAATTTGAAGCTAAACCGATCACTCTTACCTCAGTTTACTCTATATATTTCTTAACATGAAAAATATATCTTAACATGAAATGCAATTTTGTTGTGTAAAATTTGTATTTTGATATCTATTAGAATTTAGGTATCCATTTAGTGAACATTTATATGATGCAGCTCTAAATTGGTTTTATGTTATCCAAATGTTAATCCTACAAATGGATCAGAAAATACAGGGTTTTTTTTATACTCTCATTTTTAAAGTGTGTCATTGCCAAAATCTTAATCGGACTTTGTTAAGAATATAAACTAATAACTTTGTAACTTAAATGTTAAATTTATTTGCAGGTGTTTCTAGTTTTATGCTTTAAAGAAAGCATAAATGAGTTCGGAAAAGTTTCAGAAAACAGAAAAAAGTAGAAATAGCAATGGAATCCATAAAAGAAAATCTGGTAGCATCAATAGGTTACTGGTTCAGTTATTGCAGTACCAAAACGTGCTAAATAACTGGTGGATTTCTCAGGTGCCTTAGAAAATGCGCCAAAACTAAAAATTATTACTGATCTGTTTGAGTAATATTGGTAATCGTACCAATGTTTTCACTAATTTTTGATTGTATATATTCTATGTATGGGATCCATAAAAGAATTTTATCCACAAGGACCCCTAAAAACTTTATAGTGTCTTGCTTTTTGATTTGTTTTTATTTATAATAAGTTCTGGAATTTTTAGAAGAAAGTTTTTTTTGTGTGTTTTTTTATGGAATAAATTTTTTTGAATTTTTTTTTTCAATGTTTAGAGAAAGTTTTGACTTAAGCCAATCATTTACTTTCTTTAAATCAATATTCATGTACGTATATAATTGATTTATATTACTATAAGATAGGAAAAAAAATATCTTTTCTACAAACATAATAGGATTAACCAGTGTATTATTAAAATCATTTACATAAATTAAAAATACGAGCGGGTCAAGGATTGATCTTTGAGGCACTCTGCACAGAATACTCAGTATTCTTATTTTGCACATATTATTTTCTATTAGTTAGGTAGCTTTTTATCCAATTTTTATCCAACCTTTTTTTTTTTTTCACGTAACATTTTAGCTTTTCTAAGAGAATAGTGATCAACGTTTTGTCAAATGTTTTACATAAATTGATTGTTTTTTTGTTTTTTTGTCAAAGTTATCGGCTATTTGGTCGACTAGTTCAATAATTGCATGTTCAGTTAAAATATTTTTCTGAAAACGAATTGCTTTAGGTTTAAAAAAAAAATTCTTTTTTAAAACAGTGATAGATTCTATTAAAATTTTTTATGAAGATGCAGAATTAATTAGCGATTCAATCCCGCGATCCTGAAATCTTGGCCTTTTTTATAATCCCGAAATCCGCGGGATTGTCTAATATCAATCCCGGGATTCCTTATAAGATTGAACAAAACAAAACGTAATGAGCATTCATAAAAACAGTAACAACTTATGCGTCTCAATAAAATAATTTTAAAATAGTATAATATTGCAGAAAATAATAGTATTTTCAGTTGTACAATAAAAAAGTTATCGAAAAGGTTTGATTTAAAGAAAAAAAGGGAATATCTTTTTAATAAACCATGTTGGTTAGTTATTCTGTTCTGATCTGTAATTCTGCAAAATAAACTTTACTCAAACTGAAAAAAGTGCATTTCTTATAAGTTAGACTCTAAACATTAAAAATTAAATAAGCGTGACGTATGTAGATTTTACAATTAAAAGTAAGCTGTTTAGTAATATTTTCTTTGGGATTAGGAAAGCCAGATAGCGATGTTTAAATTGCCAAACTGCAAGATGGTTTTAAAAATTGAAGGTAGTTTAACAAAAGGATTTCATATACACATGTAGTTGGTGCATAATGTAATGGTGGAACACGTAGCAAGTGTTGGTGGAACCGACAAGTGTTGAGGCTGACCGGGTATTTTCTTTTGGATGTTCAATACAAAAGTTCGCAACCGTTTCAACGAATAAAGTTTGGAAGCGTTGTGCATTCTTAAGTTACATTTCAAAGCACCTAAAACATAATATATTTCCTTATTTCATAATTTCTCAACATTAATTAACATGTTAAATTAACATGTTTTTCTCTCATGCATGTAACAATGTAATGTAAACTGCTTTTATTTAATAAATATATGTCTGGTTAAAAATGTACTGCTTTTATCCAATACTGAATTTAATTTTTTCAAACCCGAGATCAAACCCGGAATCCCGGGATTGAGAAGACCTGTGGGGTTGCAATTCCTAGAAATAATCTCATTTTTACAAATTACGTCAGAAGTAATTCCGTTTACAGTATTAACACATTTTCACGTGTATTGCAACCATGACTGCTGAGCTGGGTAAAAGTTGGGGGAAAAAGAAGAGGTGACAAGATTGCTAAACGGATCATTCTTTTGCTGGATATGATAGAAATGAAATCAGATTGAGAAACAAAAGATTGCTTTTCTCTTTTTTAATACTTTTAAAGAACATTTCAAGATTATTTTTTTCCACTTTTCCTGATGTATAACGGGTAGGGTTTCTCAAAAGGGATCCCGGGGATAAAAGTGGCAGCGGGATATCCCGGGATATCACTCTTACATCCCGGAACATAATTTTTTTTTAACTTTACATATGATAACTGTTTGAACCAATTCGACCAAAAATAAGAAAAATATTATAGCATTTAGTTGTGTTTTATGTGTTCAAGTCTTATATTAAAACCTAGCACAACAAGAAATGTTATTGAAACTATCTTAAACTATCTAATTCAAGGAATGCATTGCAATGTTTGCATTGCAATTTGTAATGCGATGTTTTTTTTCTCGTTATTATAAAATATGAGGAAAAAAAAAAAGATTTCCTGCGACAAAAACAGTAAGTTTGATTTTTAAACTTCTAAATTATTAAAAATTTAAACTTTTTCTGTATTGAATTATTGAAATATTTAATAACTTTTGTATTTAAAAAATGGCAAACAAAGACATATAAACTCATACATAAGATAACATATATACGTAAGAAATATTTGTAACTTTACCTTTAGTTGTTTTACGATTCAATTTAGTTATACCATGTCAATTGTAAGTGGATTGAAAGCATGGCAGTATTTTTGTAAAGAAAAATCTGGCGAACCTGCAATTTGCAAAAAGTGCAATGTAAAGATAATGTGCAAAGGATTTTCGACAAGTGGGCTCTTTTGTCATTTAAAAAACGCACATAAAGATTTAGATTAAAATATGAAGCGTCAACATGAAGATACTGGTTCGGAAATTAAAATTGTGCAAAAGAAAATCACATTGTTTGTTAAGCAGCAGACTATCGAGGAAATTGTGTCAAAGCTAGCAACGGTGGATGGCTTCTCAATAAATGCCATAACAAAAAGTGAATTCATTAAAAAATCATTGTCTGAAAAAGGCATGTTATTACCAAAAAATCAATCTTATGTTATGAGTATGATAAAAAAACAATATGATTTAGCCAAACAAACTGTGGTTTTAGAGATAACAAAAGAAATATCTAGCGGGTCGCGATTTTCTTTATCGTTAGATGAATAAGTCTTTAAAAAATCGACGTTATTTAAACGTAAATTTACACTTATTAACAAAGTTTTGGAACCTGGGATTGACTCCGATAGCTGGATCACTTCCTGCAGAAGAAATTGTTGATCTGGTTGAAAATAAACTGCCAGATTTCAATTTATTAACTAAAAAGCACATCATAACTAGTGTTACTGACGGAGCATCCGTAATGAAAAAATTTGGACGGCTAAGTGGTATTGAACATCAGCTGTGTTATGCCCACGGACTTCATTTGGCAGTATGTGATATTCTTTACAAAAATTCAGACTCTTCAGCAAAATATATTGAATTTGAATCGCAGTTTACAATTAGTTTGATGATGTATTTGACTCTGTAATGATGAGTCATACAGCTCAACAGGCGTTACTTTTATTGATGATTTACAAAATAGCGTAAATGTAGCCGTTTTTTAAACAATCCAATTAGTTATAATCAGGAATCAAATATCAACTCCAAACTACTCTTACCGTCAAACATGCATTAGAAGCAGCAAAAAAAAAATTAACCTGGTTGTACATAGAGGATGCTAGAACTAGTTCATCAAATAATGAAATAGTTGAAGTGAGTCGTGATAAAAAAAGCATGGTTTCTGACCCGTCAATACCTCAACCTGTTGCTCCAAATTTATTAGGCAAAAATATTTTGACACTTGAACAAAAATTGGATGCAACTATTTGTAATGTCAAACAAGTAGAAAAAGCAGCTCTAGACGACATTAGCAATTTAAAAAACCTCACAAAAGAAATCAAACTTTTTGAGGCAACTGGAAAGCGTAGCGAAAGTTTAGAAAGAATATAGGGTGGGGTGGGGTAATATGGATAGAATTTTATATATATATTTTTTTAATATAATTTTTTTTTTAGTTAATTACTACCATAAAAACTTTTGTTATTTTTCTTTACATTCAGGGTGTATACAATAGAATCACAATGAGTCGAAAATAAATATATTTAAAATAACTAACTTACTAATCCTTTTTTAACAACACCTTTTTTTTTTTTTTTTTTTTATTTACACTTTGCCGATTAAAAAAAATTTACAGTCGTAACTTATAAAAAAATAATTACATGACCGGGGCTAAAAGAAGACAAATTTAGTCTTATCATTAAGCCCCAAAAAATGCGTCATTACTAGACAAAATATAGTTTGACAATAAAATATAGTTTCAATGTATATATTTCTGATATATAATATAAAAGAAAATTTAAATATATCGCATATCTTTTAAAATTTATAGTTTTTCAAAAAATACGATATAACAATTGCTTTGTAAGATAAAAGAAACAAAATTTATTAAAATATTAAATGACAAAAATAACATTTAAGAATTGGTTTGAAAAATAAGAAGATATGATTTTATATAAAAACATTTTATTGGTAGAGTATTTTATAGTTTAACTTATTTAATTATATTTATAATACTTTTCATTGCCAATTAAGTAAAAAGCAAATAAACAGTATAAAATAAAAGTAAAAGAGTTATAAATAACGCAAAAATAAAAAATAAATTTCTCAAAAAGAAGATCATCATTTAAAATGATAAAAATATATGTACAATTATTGATTAATTATGTCTTAATAATCTAAAGTAATTAATTAATTAACTATTAATTATTGATTTCTAATATAAAGAAGTTTTATTAGAAAAAATTTAATTCATTTTCAGTTAACAAAAGTAATTGCTTAAGTTTTGTTTTGAATTGGTTTAGAGAATAATTAGTTTTCATTTCATTATTTAATATTATGTTCCACAACTTTGGTCCTCGGTTTACAATAGAGAATTTAGTAGCGGAATAATAAGTTTTGGATTGAATGTAGTTGTATTTTGAAAATCTAGTAGGGTATATGTGATTTATTTTTTCAAAAATTGAATAAAATAAGATTGGTAATATATTTTTATCAAGTTTGAGCATGAAAATAAGAACTTGATAGAGGTTTATTTTATATACATTTAGGATATTGAGTTCATTAAATAGTGTTTGTGTGTGTGAGAAGCGATCTACGTTTGAAATTATCCTTATAGCCTGTTTTTGTTTGCTAAGCAATTTTTTTATTTTCGTCGCGTTAGTGCTACACCAAGCAATGTTCGCATAACTTAAGTAGCAATGAATAAAAGAAAAGTAAATATTTTTTAAACACGATCGATGTAATAACTGCTTTGCTTTGTACATTATGCCTAAATTTTTTGATATTTTATCTTCAACTACACCTATATGTTCCCTCCAGGTTACATTTTCGTCTAGAAACACGCCTAAAAACTTTATTGATTGCTCTCTCTTTATTAATTGATTGTTAATAAAAAAGCCCGGAAGTTCTAAGGGAATATCTGATTTTTTATGTAGGCGATGGAATAAAGCGTATTTTGTTTTAGTATTATTTAAAGATAACTTGTTTGATTTAAACCATTGGGTTAGTTTGTCTAGTTCTTTGTTTAATATTTGGAATAATATATTGATATCTTTATTGGAATAAAACAAGCTGGTATCATCTGCAAATAAAATTGTATTTAAAATGTTAGAAAATTTATTTAAATCGTTTATATAAACAAGAAATAGAAGTGGCCCTAAAATTGATCCTTGAGAAACACCACATGTAGTTGTCTCATAATTAGTTTTTCCTTCATCATAAACTATATACTGCTTCCTATTAGTCAAATAACTCTCGAACCAGGACAAGTTAGTATTTTTTATACCATAACTTTTGAGTTTCGATAGAAGGATTTGATGATTGACTGTATCGAAAGCTTTACTTAAATCGATAAAAAGACCAAGGGTATACTTGCCTTCATCAAACGATTTAGATATGTCCTGAACAAGGTGAATGATTGCATGATCGGTGGAATGGCCAGATTTGAATCCAAATTGTTTATGGTAAAGAATATTATTTACATTTAAAAAAAAATAAAGCCTATTATACATAACTCGCTCTAATATTTTAGAAAAAAAATTAAGAATTGAGATTGGACAATAATTTGCAACTTCAGAAGGATCACCTGATTTTAAAATTGGAATGATTTTTGCAATTTTTAGGTTTTCTGGAAAAACACCTTTCATATATCCATATTACCCCACTGGTGGGGTAATACGGATACTGATAATATATTTGATACATATATCACACTTATTGCTTTTCATGAATTTAAAAGGTCAAACTATATTAGTTATGACTAGCAGTTTTCTTTTTCTGACTGATACAGTCTTCTTTTTAGTTTTGCTCTTCTCCTTTTCTTGCAACCACGCGTCAACATCTTGAGATGTTAAAACTCTGCCCTTTTTGGCCAGTAGACTTTGATACATTGTATACTGACTCCTCTTCCTTAACAAGCTGTATGACAGTCATTAATTTGCTTTGATTGTATGTACCAATAGTCTTGCACTGATATTTTATTTCAGGCATTATAATTTATTTCAGTCTTATTATTTTATCTAAAATATTATAAAATTAACTTTAATTATGTAAAATATAAAATTTAATTATAAAGTAAAATAATGTAACAAAATAAAACGAGGAATACAAAAATAAAATATGAAATATTTAAATGGGAGTTAAATTTTTACCCTTGCCATTCAAAGAAAACAAATTTGAACTATGATCTTAATATAAATAGTTCGTAACATTAGATAAAACTATTATATGTTACGGAAAAATGTATAATACTATATTTAATAGCAAAAGTGAGCTTAAGTATATAAATAAATACCATGCAGCTTATGATTTTGTAACAAAATTCTTTAATGTTAATAGGATTCTATATATTTTATACATATCCATTTTACCCCACTATTATTTTTACCTGTATATCCATTTTATCCCATTTTAGATTTTTGTTTATTTATCAATATGGGTTAGAGAACTTATAAATTAAATTTTACAAGTTGTTACATGATGGTCCAATTAATAAATTTACATCATTATTCTTGGATAAGTAATATTACTGAATATTGCAGACAAAAGTTTTAAAACGTAATGTTTTTTTTATTTTTTTCAAAACAAAATGTTTTACATTTTAACTATTCATGTAAATCAAATATAAACATTGTTAATGCTAAAAAAAGAAGCTAATTATGTGTATAAACTGTTGGAAATTTTCAGGTTTCACCATTATGTATAGATAACTTACTCCATGCATATTTATTGAATATATCCATATTACCCCAACAATCCATATTACCCCACCCTACCCTACTCCACATTAATGTCCATCAAGCGGACATCAATTGAATCAGAAAGAGTTTTTTCTGCCGCGGGTCTATTTAGGAAAAATTCGTTTATGATTAAGTTACAAATCAAACCACTTGTTATTATATTTAAAATGATGCCGGGAAATCCCGGGATAAATAAGTTACATATCGGGAATCCCGGGATGCTAAATTTACGGGAAATGATAAACCCTAATAACGGGTTGCTACTAATAAACCTACCCAACGCACTGTTGGCCAATGGTGAGCAAAACCCTTTAAAACCAACTTCTATATCGAAGTAATTTCTTTATGTAAGTGTAACCTAGAGATCCCCAGCACCCTAAAACTGATATAATTTTTTTCCTTACTATGATTTTTTAATATATTATTTTTACAAAAAAATTGCATTATTTTATTTTTCAAATATTGGTGAAAATGAAAAAAAAAACACTTAAAAAAAAAAATGAGGCTAGTAAGACATTTCTGGTACAGGGTGGTCCATAATTAGTGTCCCATCTTAAAGACTCAATTCCTTCAAAACTAGGAATGGAAAACACATAAAACTTTTTGATAAACAATTTATTAACAATATCAAATAAAATTTAAAGATTTTTTTCGAAATGTCGACCATCGGCTTTCACACAAGCTTCAAGACGCTTTGGAAAGTCATCTACGGTGGCACGCAAGTAGGCGGGTGAAAGCGAATCCCATGCTTTTTGAAGCGCTTTCTTCAGAGAATCAATCGTTTTATGCGGTTTTTTGCACGCTTCAGTTTCCAGAACACTCCACACTGAGTAATCCATTGGATTGCAGTCGGGACTACTTGGAGGCCACTCATTGTGCTTGATGAAATCGGGGGTGTTTCGGCCGAGCCAATCTTGCACAATTTTGGCTTTGTGGGCTGGAGCACTATCCTGCATGAATGTCCAACAATGTCTACGAAGCTCCTTTTGACTCCATGGAAGTATTTCTTTGATCAAAACGTCATTCAGATAGTTTTGGGCTTTTAATTTAAAGCCTTGTTGAACAAAAATCAATGGTGTCTTCTTGGTGGCACTGATACCCGCGAACACCATTACTGAAAGAGGATGTGCTGCCTTTTGTATTGTGATATTAGGCTTTGAGGAAGCGTAGACACGATCATTCTGCACATTGTGATGTTGTTGAACTGTAAAAATCTTCTCGTCTGTGAAAACGATGTTGAGATGAGCGTTGTTGGCGAAACGGGCGAGGAGATCCTTGCAGCGATCCTTGCGCTTCTGCTTTGATGCCTGAGACAAAAGCTGTGCAGGATTTTTCTTGTAAGCTGTCAAATTTAGATAATCCTTGGTAATTCTTCCAAGAGAACTTCGAGAAATTTGGAGCTGTTTGGCCATTTGTCGCATACTGCGTTCTGGGTTGCGGCGCACCCGTTCACGAACTTGCTTGATTTTTGCATCAGTCACCACGGAGCGCTTTCTTCCTTTGCGTGGACGATCTGACATTGTTCTCAATGCTTTGAAGCGTTGAATTGTTCTATAAACAAGCTTTCGCGGCACTTTGAGTCTAGTCTGGATGTCGCGTGCTGAAACTCCTTTCTCATGAAAATCAATAATACTTTGCCGATATGGTGATGGTCTTGTCATTGCTAAAAAAACAAGTAAAGTGAGTGAAGGCAGCAGTAAATAGATCAAAATATATAATAATATCAAAAACCAAAGCAAAATTAATAGTTTTCCATCCCTAGTTTTCAAGGAATTGCTTTTTTAAGATGGGACACTAATTATGGGCCACCCTGTATACATTAGTCAATCGACATCATATATTGAAATAATAATAAGAAATATGAAAATTTATTTTTCTACGCTTGCTTTTTTTCAAAGTATTTTTCAATAAAATCCCTTAATATGCGCAACCTTTTTTATAACACTTACCTTTATCCAAGCAGAAAACTAGGCCGTACTAGGCTGCACATATGATCAACTTTGAATTACACTCTCATATAAAGATAAAATTTTACAACCAAATTTTCTGAGCTCAGCTGAACGCAGTAGGTGATAGGCTTTTTATTATAAAGATATCCAATCGCAGATTTATCTTTAAAAAACTAAAGAAGACACATAAACAGTTTTAATCATTTAAATCTTGTTAAAATCTTGTTAAAATCTTTTCAAAAATTGTGGAAAGTTATGGAACATTCTACGATGATTATGTGATTTTAATTTAACAGATTTTTTTATTTGTAACTATTTTTGTTATGTTTAGGCGGTTTTTTATTATACATTTTTGTAGATTGTTGTAATGTCTTAGCTTTTATGTGAACATGTGTAAAAAGATGACTCATGGAAGAGAAGACTTATTATTTGTATTTATGTATGCAAAAGGTTTTTATTTAAGGAAAAAAATAAGTTTAGTTTATTAAAGAGACATTAGTATGTTTACGAGAAAATAGGATTTTTAATTTCTCGTGTTGAAGGCGAGAAAACTACATCATCTAGTACTTTTAGATTTAATGTCGTCTTTTTAAAAACGCCATTTTCATCTAAAAAATTGTACTTTAAATGGGTCAAATGTGTTTTGTTCATTTAAATAACGCCCAAAAAATGGAAAAACAGTAAGTTATTTGTCTATGAAATAGTCATTTCATACGCAATAATAATAATATTCTGCACCAAAACAACAGAATAAAATTCGACAGACCTCAAACAAACTATGATCTTATGATGAAAATGCTTTGCAGCTACAATACTAAGGTCTCCAGAATTAGAAGAAGTTATGTAAAACTCAAAGACTTCAATCAAATTGAGGAAGCCAAGGGAATCTTGGTGTACATCAAGATTCTTTGTTGTAATGTATGATGTATGTCATCACTTAGATTTTTATATATATAAAAAATAATGTTAATAAAAGTCAATTTTATTGAACGCTTTATATTTATATTCACAATATCAAAAAAGTTATGTACATAAAATAACAAAAAATAACGAAAATACCGTCTTGACAATCCATGACCAAACCAACCAGTGCAATCATAACTACTCCTGGAGAAAGATATCGCCAGATTTAATTTCCCCAGCCTCAATTATTTAATTATTTGTAAATTACTATTTACCAATTATTCTATATTTTTATTTATCAATAATCAAATATTTAGACATTCAACTGTTTCACATAATTAAAAAACCATTGGGACATCCCAGAACCATCCTTTACATATCCTAAAATGACCACCTGTACGGTTATGACCACTCCCGGTGACCAAATATGCTTAGATTTGATTTTCCTGATCTCAATTACCTATATTTAGACATGTAGCGTGTATCATTTAATTGAAAAACTATTAGAATATTCCAAGACCACCCTTGACCACCCTTAAAACGACCATTTGAGGGATCATGACCACTCATGAAGACCGAATATGTCTAGATTCAAGTTCTATGGCCGCAATTACCTATATTTAGACATATAATATGGCCCATCTGATTAAAAAACATTGGGACATTCCCAGGACCACTCTTGACCACCGCTGAAATGACCATTTAAGTGGTCATGATCAATTCTAATATGACCAAATATGCTTAGATTTGAATTCCCTGACTGCAATTACCTATATTTAGACAAACAAAATGTCCCATCTAATTTAAAAACAATTGAGATATCTCATGATCACTCTTGACACCTCCTAAAATAATTACTTGAGTGGTTATGACCACTACAAACTTAAAATGAAGCTCAAAAGTGATATCCTTGGCCCCAAAAACCCCTAGAAACATATATGATGTGTCTATATTTAACCCATAAATAGTTTTGCCATTTTTAAACAATTCTTGCCCACTGCGCAACGTTTGGAGGTTTGTCATTGTCAACTTGGCTATCTAAAAAGGATCATATCACTTGTTATTTCTTCATTTCATCTTTTATAAAAACTTATGATTTATGAAATTTCTGCTATTTACTCCAGATTTTCAAGGAATATACTAGTTTAAAAGGGAATCCTCAGCGTATTTACCCAAATGCTTTTTAATAATATATTTATATAAATATATAATGAATATTCTATCTTTGTATTTGCTTTTACTAGCAATACTTAAAAACAAAAAAGTTTTACAAAATACTTAAAAACAAAATAGTTTAAAAAATTGTTTAACAAAATTAAAGTTGGACATTGAGACCTATGATTTATTTAAAAAGTCTTGACAAAAATGTTTTATGTTCTTCTTGCAATTGCGTCGGACCTGGCTGGAATTTTTTTTACTCCATTTATCTGCCGTTTCAATTAACGCCTTTAAAAATTAACTGGACCTATTTCTTCCGGAACTCCTCATACAAAAAAAAAAAACTGACGTTTATTAAAGTATTAAGTATTCGTTAATTTTTCCAAAAGGATGTTTTTACCTCTAAAAGCTTTCAGAGGTAAAAACATCAAATATTGAAATAAATTTTTTTGTAATAAACTTGAAGTCATTTCTTTTAAAGCAAAAGAAGAAAGTGATACAATCTTGTTTCATTTGGTCAGAAAGCAAATATATTCAACATTTTTTGGTAACTCCTAAGACATTTCTAAACTAGAATGTACATTTTTAACTTCTGTAACCGATAATGATATAGAAAATGTTCTGAAAACGTACTAAAATCAAATCCAAATGTATTTTTTTTTTACTTAAATGTCACAAGAAATGTTAGTTTGGTAATAGTGTTCGAATAATCAGTTACACTAGTGTATACAAGTGCATGTATTCATAGACGTAGATTTATTTTTTCCTGGGTTGAGCTCCATTTTTATTTTCCCAGATTGAGCTAAACTTTTTAATTATTTTTAAATTTGAAAATATGTAATAATATAAGGTCTTTTTAATTGACCTAATCGGACGTGGTTTATTTTCCAATAACAATAAGAAAAAATATTCATTCGTATGGAAGCACGTGTTATAAACTCATCAATTACAGGGTCAACATAAAGAGTGTAAGCAAATGTTACAATAGCATTTCAAAAGTACAAGATAATTCGTTCTTATGACATTAAAATGCAAATTATATATTAATATAACATATATAATGATATATATGTATATGTAATGATTTTTTGGCTTGTAAACTTCAACATAATTGTTTTGTAGACTAAAACGTAGTTCCCTGTAATTAAATAGATTAAACAAATTAATATATTAGTATTATTTGAAACCCGTTTAAAAAAGTCTCATCAAATCACAAAGTTATAACTTTAATTTACAAAAGAAATGCATAAAGATACTAAATATATTTATACAGAATCCATAAAAAAGCATAATTATTTGCATGATAAAAAAATTGAATCAACAATTTTAAACAGATAACAAATAATTTTTTTAATTTCAAAGAATTTGGTACTAATACCATTAACGATAGTTTACCCGAGGTAAAATAAATTCTAGTTTTATTGACGACTTAGTTGTATACTTTTTTATTGATAGTTTTAATGGTCTTATTCATGACCATTTAAACTATCAAGTATAGTATTGTTTAAATATCTGAAGAGCCTTAGGGTGGCTCATATAGAAAAAGTAATCAAACTTTATTAAAGTTTGAGTGTGTTTTTTTATCATTCAATGTAGAGGGTATTTCATTTAATAAGGCTAGCTCTTAAAAATTTCCTTAAAACTTTAAAAGCAGCTCATAACCTACAAATCAATAAAATTACCAAAAAACATTGACACCTCATAACTCTGATAACTTAAAAATCAATAAAACAAAAATAAAGCTCATAACTTCAAAGTCAATAAGATTACCCAAAAACACTGAACACTTTTAAAAAATTAATTCTCAAAAGTTTTGAATCAATATCTGAAAAAATTAACATTGACACCTCATAACTCTGATAACTTAAAAATCAATAAAACAAAAATAAAGCTCATAACTTCAAAGTCAATAAGATTACCCAAAAACACCGAACACTTTTAAAAAATTAATTCTCAAAAGTTTTGAATCAATATCTGAAAAAATTAAATAAAGTGCAAACTCTCGTACTTTCACTAATAATAAAGATAGATAGAAAAGAAATTGAAAAACTATTTCGAAAAAACTATAAATACGATTCTCAACACAATTACTAAAACATTAATTGTTTTAAGGATCGTAATTATTACGAAAACCGTTGAGTTTCACAACTCATAGATGAGCCTAATGAAATAACCGCATCAACCTCTCAAATCAAAACCTTTATTTTCACGTTTAGGTCTAACAGGTCACATGATTACTGTGGAATTAACGCAGAACATCTTAAATACTTTTTTAAAATTTTTAACCTCCTTAAACTCTATTCAGGTTTTATAATAAAATCTTTAAAAATTGACCTGTGCCACAGCCCTTATTAATTTTGAAATTTGTTCCATTTTTTCTAAACACTAAAAAAACAGAATTTACTACCTATCGTAAAAGTTCAGTTACAAAAAGACACAATTCAAATGAAAGGTTTTTCTTTACATCTCAATAACAAACTGAACCACCTCGGATTTCTATGGAATAATCAAGGCTATACAGAAAATATAAATACACTTTAAACAGAAAATGTAAAAGAACGTATTACTAAATTTCAATCAATCCCCATAGCTCTTATAAAATATGGAGTTCTGTCAACAATTAGCATTAGTGCATTTATTTAATTCTCTGGCTTTACCGAATCTATCATACAATTTAGAAGATTGAAACTATAAAAGTACATTTCTTAATAAATTGGAGGCTGTTGGAAGATCAGCATTCAAATTCCTCTCAAACATATCAAAGTAAAGCAAAAAATATCTGCATTCCTTGTTTAAAATTAATGAAATTTAAGCCATTCTTACTTAAAAACAAATAAAATCTATTTATCAGATTACTAATTTATCAGATTATCCGACCTGTTTTTAATAATTTTCTCTGACTCAGTATCTAATTTTACTACAGATAACCGTATCTAACAGATAACAGTATTTAATTTTACTACAGATAACATTTTATCATCGAAGTAATGAAAACTTAGCGGTCGTCCATAAGTCACGCAATTTTTATCAGTTATTGACCCTCCTTTGTCATAACATCGTAACAAGCCCTTCACGGAGTTGTTACATAAACACTAACCCCGCCTTCCCTTAGAGTGTGACATAATTTATAGACTACCCCTTACAACCGACGGTGCTAAGCCACGTCAAGTGTTTGATAGAAGGGAAAAAAAACCTTATCAAACGTTGTAATGAGAACGTAAAAGACAATATACCGGCAATTGGATTGAGAAATGTGTTCCAAATAAAATCTAAATTAGTCTTTATAGGCTAGTAGTATAAATATTACTTTAATATAATGTAATAATATAGTAATATAATAATATAAATATTACTTTTATACCCTTTATTTTTTACCTGTAATTTACGTGATAAATAAATAAATGCAAAACTTACTAGTTTTGCATTTATTTATTTATTCTTTCAGAAAATTTGCATACTTTGCATAAAATATTTACATATATTACTTTAATTGCAGTTATTTTGTAGGTAAGTTTAGTTTTCATTTTTAATAACATTTTTGTTCAACATTTTAACCAAAAAGGAAAGCGTTTTGGCTAAAATGTTGAGCGTGTATTTCTTAGTCATATAAAATTATCTTATCAACTTTATGATGAATTGCTTTAGCTGGCGCTTTAAGAAGACCTAGCAATCTCATCACAGGGCACCGCATATTAACGTTTAACTATAAAGTTTGTGTCTTTCTTTCCGATGCGCTTTCTTTCTTACCGATGCGCTTACGCGTCACTAAGCGGAAAGACTTTACTTATATTTCTTGACAGATTTTTCCAATTTTAACATTTTAGATATTTCTTAACGGTTAGTAAAACTTAATTTAAATTATTTAAAACTTTTTTAGTTTTGCTTTTTCAAGAGTGGGAAATAGAATTGATTAACGTTTTTAATAAATTTTTCAATTTCTTGTCATAAAAATTAAACTTTTGGATTATATGTATATACTTTCAACTTGAAAATTGAAATAAAAAAAAGTTTTTACTTCTTTTAATTTGGTCCGCAAAAATAGTTATATTGTTACTATAAGATTCTATTTATTATGGTAGCCAGTTTTTTATCTTATACAAATTTTATGCAACAAATCGACCGGAAATATTCCGGAAAAAATATTCCAAAAAAGTCTGACTCAGGATAAAAAATACCTCTACATTTATTACGCTGTATTACATATCATCCCACTGTAACATGTTTTGAAGACGTGATACGATATATATTCAAGGTTACGAATGGACCGCATAAATGACCCGACCAACGATTTGAAATAGTACGAGGAAAATTAAAAACGAATTTTTAAATTCAATGCTTTTATGTTATTAAAACACCCTTTTTCCAATCAATTTTTTCTGATATTACTATTTTACTTTAGGAAGCCACTGCGGTTAAAATTAATTTTCATGAAATTTTGCTAATCGCATATAGAAATTATTATTCTTCTTCCCATATAAAAAATAAATTTAATTAAAATTAACTAAATTGATTTTAATTAAGTATAAGTAATTGATTGACTTGTAGCTAAACTAATTATTGAATATTGTATTGTCAAGCAAGAGTATGTATGCTAAATTTGAATAAAATCTATCGTCAGGAATTGACTCAAAAATTGATTGCAAGATTTAATGTTAACAGAGACGAGGGGTGTGCATTGGGAAACTTTTAATGTGAAAAAAGCATTGGGAATAAGCGTAGTGTATCAAGAAAGCAAATTATATTTCTTTGTCTAATTAAATTAATGTGCACGATGTAACAAATTAATATTGCGCTTCATTTATTGAAAATTTGACAGTTAGTGACGCCATCGTTAAGGGCGTGACACCACACTCTCGGTCGTAAGCTTTCTTATCACAATCTAGACAACATGAACTGTTTAAAATAACAAAAAAACATGTTAGCCTTAACTTTGCTTATACATTTTTTAAGAAAGTTTTTCTAAAATAAGGCGCTAAACCTGATTTAAGTCAATTAACCAACAAAATTAAGTTAATAGACGAATTTTCTAATAATAAAGTATAACAAAAACGAGAGTGCATTCCACTTAAAACCACTGAAGTTTATTTAAAATGTTAACATTAATTTTTAGTACCTCAGCAACGCCTTATTTGCCTAATGATTTATTTTTAAAAATGCTGTTTATTTAAATTAACGGAAATTCAGTAATAAAAGAAGGTTGTTAGGACGTCTTTTATATTACAGCTTAACAAAAATTACATGGGTTTTAAAACGTTTATAAGATATATATATAGAAAAATAAATGTGAAAATAACCGAACAGATGTAAAAATAGTCCAGTATAAATATAATCGAATTGATTAAAAGCATTTTCGGTGGACAATTGATGGACCAGATTCATCATACTCTTGTTTGGAGATCCACATTTGTTGGAAAGTAGAAAGGGAAGCCAAAATAGATCCTCCGATCCAGACTGAATATTTTCTCTCTGGAGGAGCAATAATTTTGATTTTCATTGTTGGTGGTGCAAGAGCAGAGATTTCTTTCTGCATACGATCAGCAATACCAGGGAACATTGTCGTACCACCTGATAAAACAGTGTTAGCATAAAGATCTTTACGAATATCAACATCACATTTCATGATTGAGTTGTAAGTGGTTTCATGGATACCAGCTGATTCCATACCAATAAATGATGGTTGGAATAGTGTTTCTGGGCATCGGAAACGCTCATTTCCAATTGTAATGACTTGTCCATCAGGTAATTCATAAGATTTCTCAAGGGAAGAGCTTGAAGCAGCAGTTTGCATTTCTTGTTCAAAGTCTAGAGCTACATAACTAAGTTTCTCTTTAATATCTCTTACAATTTCACGCTCAGCTGTAGTAGTGAATGAATAACCACGCTCAGTTAGAATTTTCATTAAGTAATCAGTTAAATCTCGTCCTGCTAAATCCAATCTAATAATGGCATGGGGAAGAGCATATCCTTCATAGATTGGTACTGTGTGAGAGACACCATCTCCTGAATCAAGTACAATACCAGTGGTACGACCAGAAGCATACAAGGATAAGACAGCCTGAATAGCAACATACATTGCAGGAGAGTTAAATGTCTCAAACATGATTTGGGTCATTTTTTCACGATTTGCTTTAGGATTCAGGGGAGCTTCAGTAAGAAGGACAGGGTGTTCTTCAGGAGCAACACGGAGCTCATTGTAAAAAGTGTGATGCCAAATCTAAACCATAAATGAAAATTTATTATAATTTACAACTAAAATTGATATGATAAAGTTGTATACAATTTATGATCGTTTACTTTAAATTTATACTTTTGGTTATTTTATTGACAAAGTATAAAATTTATAATAAAAAAATCTAAGTTTGTAAAATGTTATAAAAGATATCAAAGTATTAATCATTAAGAGGCTACCTTAAACTTAATTAACCATAGTTAATTTATATTATCTATTAATGTGCAATTCTACTCTTTTCATTGGCAACACTAAATTGTTATTAGCTATTTATCTAGATAATTCACACAAAATATTTTTGATTTTTCACTAATTTTCCTGATAAAGTTTGCCATAATTTTGCAAAAGTTTGCTACTTTATAAATTTATCAAAATAAATTGAAGTTGCTGAGGACTCGATATTATTGACTAATAATTTTGAAATTAAATTATGCGGATATACTAGCTAAATTTCGATTTAAATAAAGCTAAGTTTTAATTTAATATAAACAATTCTTACTTTTTCCATATCATCCCAGTTAGTTACAATTCCGTGTTCAATTGGGTATTTCAAAGTTAAGATACCACGTTTGCTCTGAGCTTCGTCACCGACGTAGGAATCCTTCTGTCCCATACCAACCATGACTCCTTGATGACGAGGACGTCCAACAATAGATGGGAAAACAGCTCTTGGAGCATCATCACCAGCAAATCCAGCTTTACACATACCAGATCCATTATCAACTACGAGGGCGGCAACTTCATCATCGGCCATTTTGATTAAGTGTTTTGTTTAAAACGAGAAGAGCTGAGTATCAAGCAAAGCTGAAGCTTCTGAATAAGGAACGCTGAACTAATTGCGCTTTTTATGGTGAATCGCTTGAGCGCTTTTTTTACCATATAAGAAAAAAAACGGCTAAGCAAAAAAGTTATTGTTCGAAAAGGTCTTTATATGGACAAAAAATTGCACGCGTTATTTTATTAAGAAAAAATAAAACGGGCGTGTAGGTTAACTTTATTATAAATAAATTTAATAGACGTAATTTAAAATTTAATTTTTCTTTCTAATATTACTTTTAATATATTTAATTTATATTTTAAATGTATTTTAAAACTTATTATTTTATAAAATAAATTAATCAATATTTTCAAAAAGTATTACAGCCCCCGGTATTCAAATTTGTTTTGCTTCAATTATTAATCTTCAAAAACGTTCTTGTCTTTTCGACGGTTTTTACGTACAGTGAAACTATTGTTAGGATTTTAATTTTGAATAAAATCGGTTCTTATTCATCGATAGAAACCAACTTATGTTTGCTTTTTAAACGCGTAACAAAATAGGAGTGGTTTTAAGTACATCACAAACCCTTAGATAACGTTATTGAGAAAGAAATTATATCAGTTGTTTAAAAGAAAATAGTGCGGTATTGGAGTTACATTTGATATTTCGAAATTTAGTTTTTTTCTTTGTAGAAATTCAGAAGTTTTTACTATATCTTAAGAGATATATTGGTTTATTGATTTGAATAAGCAAAATTTGGGTATTTATTTCTTGATTATTAAGTGCGGGGACTAACTTAGTAGACTCAAATATTACTCTCGCGTTACAATGGTTTTAAAATTCGAGTTAATTTATAGAACAGCAACTTCAACTTTATATTTCAGTTTTTTTTTATATAAAATAATTGGTACTTCAATAAATTTTGAAGTTGCTGATCACTTTTACTCTACTTAGACTTTCTTTCTTCTTTTTCATTCCTGCAACTCGGTAACTGCATTCAGTATCCTGCAACTCGGCTTTAAATACATTCAAATGTAAATGAAATTCTTGTTTAATGTTTTCAATAAAATTTATCAAAATACTTTCGATGTCGTTTCGTTAAAAATAGCGCTTGTCTTGCTAATTTCAAGTTGCTATAATGATAGTAAACAAACTTAGGAGAAAGGCGCCTATGATGGCATACTTAACTTTGAAGCTTCATTATTCAGTATCATGAAGACCAATAATAAAAGTTTTGATATGGATACATTCCTTGTTACATCTAGAACAATAATTACCCTGGGAGTTTTCATCAGTTTTATTTTTTTTATAAGTTATTCTTATTGTAAAAAAAAGCACAAGTATGCCATCATAGGCAACCACTGCTCCTATGATGGCATAGGGGAGGATGGGGCTAGTTAGGATCGATGGTAACTTAATGATTTCATTTAACCTTAGAGTCTTCCCTCAGAAAAGCCAGAAATCACTCGAAACCATCCTAATTTACCATTTCATGCTACACACCAGCATTGTAAAATTTTGCGCATGCGCATAGGATATATTGCGTTTTACGTATTTTTTGGACCAAAAAAAAATGTTGGAGCATCGCTTTCTTTTAACTTTACTCAAAAATAAGTTTTTCTTATAAAAAAAAAAGGTTTTCCAACTCGTCAATATTTCAACACCCCCAACTCGTCAGTATGCCATCATGGGTAAAATTCATCATTTTCATTAAAACAAGCTGTGTCTGCTTTGTTCAAAATATAAAATTAAAGTAACTATTCCATTAAATGCACAAAACTTAAATATAAAATGCATGAAAGTTTCATTTCTGCACAGTTAATAGTAAAATCACAATCTTAAATATATGAAGGAAATAAAACTACAACAGCACCCCAGTGAAAAAGCGCACATGGGATACGCGTGGATTTTTTCCACATGTAACCCATGTGGGGATTATTATTTTGTCCCATGTGGGTTTCATATGGTAAATCCCACATGGATTCCATATGGTAAATCCCATATGGGATACGCGTGGGTTTTTACCATATGTAACCCATATGGGGATTATTTCTTTGTCCCATGTGGGTTTCATATGGTAAATCCCACATGGGTTTTATGTGGTAAATCCTACATGGGATATAGGCGGAAAATACGACATGTTATAGATCTTAAATGCCACATATTTTAATCCAAATGGTATAAAAGTAGTCCATACTAGACAAATGAAAGTCCGAATGCTTCTATGATAATTTTTAAAATTCTTTTAATTTAAAAATTACTTAAATAGTAATTTAAAATCAATCATCGAAGCTTTCAGAGAGGCTTAACTTAATCTGGTATTTGCTACTTTATCCCATTCGGTATTCAAAACGTGTAGCATTTTTGATCTTTTACATGTGATGTTTTCCACCTATAACCTATGTGGGATTTACCTTAAACTATTATGACGAAATTTTATAAAATTAAAAAACGTGTTGCAAAATGAATTTATTTAAAAATAAATGCTATTAATCAATACATCCAAAACGAATATTAAAAATATTATTTTTTTCTTTTGCGATTTACACGCCGTTTTTTGTCAATTGAATTAATTAAATCGGCTTGTATAATACCAAGGTTTTTAGTATCTTCTAACTATCTTCAAACATTTTCTAAAAAAAAATATAAATACAAATATATATATATAAATATATATATATATATATATATTTGTATAGATATCGATATATAGAATATATTCGAGGTTAAGTATTTTGATGTAATAATACGAAGTCTCTTGTACGTGTTACAGTGCTCAATATTACTGAATAATAGAGCTATATATAATTATATTTAGATGAATAAAAACAACTGATTAGCGGGACTTAATGTTTCATGATGATTGCCTTCGGGCATGAAACTTTAAGTCCCGCTAATCAGTTGTTTTTATTCATCTAAATATAATTATATATATATATATATATATATATATATATATATATATATATATATATATATATATATATATATATATATAGAGAGAGAGCGAGATAGAGAGAGAGAGAGAGAGAGAGAGAGAGAGAGAGAGAGACAGAGAGAGAGAAAGAGAGCAATTTTAATAAGGAACCTTATTAGTCGAGCAATTTTAATTATTAGCCAGTTTTAAGTCATTAATGACTACAATATTTCACAAATAATTATTTCCTAATTTATTACTTACAATGACTAACGTTTATGCGTAATTGAACACATATTATGCGTAATGAGCTTGAACCCATGAGGAGAATCCTGAAAAAAAGTGATCAATAAGGATAAGTAGTTAAACAAAAAAACAAAAACAAAAATGTAAAAACCTACTTTTTCAATGATGTAGACTTCTATAATAACAGGCCTTGACATCGCGAAAAATGCCGTAAAAACTGAAGGCCGATTAAGGTGGCTCACATAGAAAAAATTTTTTTTTGAATAAAAGCAATTCCAGCGGTTCATATATATTTTAGTTTCTTTTTGATAATATAGAAAACTAAAAATTTGATAAAAAAACTTTAAGTAAATTATATTTAAGACAAATTTTATCAAAATCAGTGTTAAAAGGGGGAAAATCTGAAAAAATTCAAAACACTGTTTCTTGATCAATTTTATTCAAAATTCAATAATTTTTTGTTTATAGCTTCTTTATATTATTATCATTCATTTCTACTAAAACAAAAGAAAAATATTTAGAAAATCTTAATTGGACACAATATAAAAAAAAACAACCAAATTATACATTAAAAAAACAGGTGTTCTGGGTTTTAAATGTTATAAAATTATTCTTAGTTAATTATTTTAGTACATCTGAAATCTTAATGATCAAGGAACATGTACTGAAAATTTCAGCCAAAAAGCTTTTCTTAATCACGAGATATCCGGTTTTAAAGTTGCAAAAAAATGGAAAAACGAAAAGCTTGGAAAAACGAAAAACAAAAACAGAAACAAAAAAAAAATATTTTAAACAATTACATCAACTTAAAAACCACCAGAAACATAGACTTCAGCAACATCTTTGTTGTTTGCATTATATGAAAGACCTTTTTTCTTGGTTCTTAATTGTTTACGTCTTTTTTTAGTCTTCTCATTACACTTATTTACAGACCATCGAATACTTAACTTATTAAGTAATATATTAGCTTTTTGCATAAATCTGCATCCATTAATTGCAAACTCTGCCATTACATTGTTTACACCATTTGCTCCATCATTAAAATAAACTATGGCAGAATTAATACCAATCTCTAATACATCTTTTGTTACAAAAGTGTTTTTCGGACAACGTGACCATACAATATTGTTGAAACCTTCGTTGGCATTTTGGGTTTGTCCATGAAGACATTTTGATAACAACTCGTCACTTCTGAATTCTAAAAATGTTGGCAACAAAATTTGAAAACTCCATGATGGTAAATTTATATTCTTTTTATAATTGCTGGTGCAATTAATTAAATCTTTTTTATATTTGCACCAACTGGCCGATCCAGGTGGACAAAACTCATGTCGAACTTTGTCCTCTTTATCTGTTTCACAGCAATGCCAAACAATTGCTAAGACAGCTTTTTTCATAGCGTATAAATTATTTAAATTCTGTCGGATGGCAAGTCCATAAAAGTTTTGCATTGAGTTAATTGTTTTATCTGTTAGCTTACCGCGACCAGACAAAGAGTTTTTTGTTCCTTTGAACTTTTTACGAAGATTTCGAAGTCTGTTTCCACATTTCTTTTGCACATGTCCGACACATTCTAATTTAATTGGATTAATACCATAATCTTTATAAACATTACAAGCAAATACTTCTTTGTATGAAGATGTATCTCCATCACCAAGGTACTCATTGTAAATAAGGTTGTTTTTCAAAACTGACCGCTGAAAAATCTCCGCTGCACCAGTTGACTCCATTGCACCCGATGAACTTTGATGGTTAATTGAACATTTATGCTTGGAAAGCCAGTTTTGGTGTTCTTCAGAGCCTTTTTTTCTACTCCAAATTTGACACTGCCTGCAATACTTTGTCATTACATAAATATCAATACACTTGCCATGGTTTATAGCTGCAACATAACCATTAAGGGATGAAAATCCCCTCTTCTGCCAAGAACCATCTACTGAAACACGACATGTTGTGATGCCTAAATGAGCTTTATTTTCAGGGTTTAACTTAATCTCGCCAACTGCTTTTACTATGCTATTACTTGCTACATTATTGTAAGCTTTATACAAATGACTGATTATGTTTCGATAACTGTGTTCAGATAATGACTCCATATTGAGGCATCTAGCAAAACTTTTTATTGCTGCAAGACCTTTCCCATTTTCTCGAAAAGCAATTACATTTCGAACATTAATTTCAAATAGATTGCGTCCCTGTGTGGAAATGTTGTTTTCATTATAGACATCAACAGTTATTGATGCATCTTGAGGACAGGAACAAGTTGGAGATGTATAAAATTCATTGCTCCAATTACAAAAAAAGCATTTTATTAAAAGTTTGTTTGCAAAACCCATTCTTAGATCAAATTTATTGGATAAACTCAGCTTTTGTGCATTACACACAGTGCATGTTAAACTACTTATAAGATCTTTAAGAATTTTAAAATTTACGAACAAAAAAAAATTATCATCATCTTCTTTAGAAGTCTCATTCCAAGTTTTTGATAATTTTTGATAACGAAGTGAAAAAGATTTTAAAGTTTCTGTCACCTTGCTTGACTTGATAAACCGATTTCCTTTAAACTTACATTTTTTCTTTCTTCTTAAATTCTGTTTACTGGACATTATCAATAATCTGATAAAAAATACAAGTTAAATGCTTTGACATATCAATAGCTACCAAAACTTGAATCAAGCTGTGCAACTCTACAATAAATGACAACTCACTATAATACATGACAAATTAAAAGCCGCATTATTTAGTTGCATATATTGTACAATATACAGACTTTATTTAGACATTAATTTCATATTTTAAAATAAAAATACATAATTTTTTAACAAAAATATTTTTGAATATTATTTAAAAATTTTCCTCTAAAAAGAAATTTTAATCTTAAAAAATTAAACCTACCTATGAAAAATGTTAAATTAAACTAATAGTAGTAAGTATTTTATGCAAAATGTATATATTTTCTAGTAGAATGATAAATTTTGCATTGAATGATATATTTAAAAAAAAATCAAATTTTTTTAAAAAAATGAGTTTTTTTTCTATATGAGCCACCTTAAACTTTCACTTTTACTTATATTGATATATTTTTATATTAGGTAGGGTGTAATGGCAGTTTATGTTTTCTAATAAGAATCTCTAGTAAAAATGGAAATATAAAAAGAAAACCAAAAAATTGTTAAAAGATAATCATGCTTTTCGTATTTCAAATTTCATTAAGAATATTTATGTAATATTAAATAGTATCAATAACAAGCAGAACCATAACAAAGTATATATCTATATATTAGAAAGATAACTGTATTTTTAATTTTTTTTGCTAAAAATGGTAACAATAAAAATCACCAACAATAAAAAACACCAACAAAAGTTGATTCAAGCAAAAAAAAAGTTTTATCAATATATCTCAACAGGGTTAAAGTCCTTATACTTGGCAACTTGTAGTCAATACACAAACAATCATCTAAACTTCGTCGCATAGCAAAATACTCATATGCTCTACATATAATATCTGAAGTATATAAAACTTCACCAACATTAACTTTTCTCATAGCATTAAGGTGTTCGAATAGAATATTTGATTGAAGCGAACTTTCTTTATTTTTTAAAAATCTAACTGCTTCAAATAAAGCTGATTTTGTTTTTATTAACTTTAATTTGTTTACAGCTAAATGTTAAATATTACAAATTGTGCCATTATGGTTAGCTACAAATGAATAACCATTGAAAATTACTAAAATAAATAATGAAACACCAAGTTTGTACATTTTTGATTGTATGTGTAAACTTTTTTTATTAAGCTGAAAAACAATAACATCGTTATTATCACTTAACAAAGATTGAATGTCGTCAAATACAATTTCATCCTCTTTTAGAAAATCATTTAACTCATCTGGTAAAATGCTTCGAAAACCGCTTGAAGTTACATTTTTTCTAACTTTACTTGCTGGTGTGGCTAAACAACTAGGCGGAATATTTTAAAAACAGATGGTGGGTTTAAAGGTCGTTGCTTCCCATATTTGCTTTCAAAAGGTGCTTCATTTGGCCAATGCAGTTGACATAATGCTGTATAGTCTGTAACAATAAAACCAGTTCTTGGGATAGCTTCACTACATCTTTTTCTCTCCTCTAGATTCTTCGGGAATTTATAAATTAATATTTTTGTCGTAGTTGAGTATTGATATTTTTGTTGTAGTTGTAATTGATATTGTAGTTGTAGTTGTATAAATTGATATTTTTGTTGTAGTTGAGATAGTTCGACTTGCAAAGAGATACACAGCATTTTAAAGGCATTTTAATTATTAAAAAAACTTATTAGTTTGACAATATTATTACCTTACAAAGATAATGCCTTGAACCTTACAACGTTATCGTCTTGATGTTGGGCTATCTAATTTATAAACCAATCACATTTTAAAGATTTATTAAAAAAGCGCGAACACAAACTTTCGTCTAATGTTAAAAGATGAAAATGTAAACACAGTTTTAGGAATTGGCCTTCAGTTTGTTGCGCGATGTCAAGGCCTGTTATTATAGAAGGCCGCGGTCACACATAATATAATATTCTGAAACTAATAAACAAAAATCTAAATTTCTATAAGTAAATTTATTCTTTGATCATTGCCTTCATATCCTATCTTATTTTCATATCATAATCTATTATGGAATTATTTATATAACATATCACAACAATATTATTAAATTTGTGATGTTCAAATATCATATGAACATTCTCTAACATGTTCATATGATATTTGAATATAGTTCTTGAGTATACTATCTGCAAACAATTGACTGATGCAAGTTCTAATGTTGTCAAAAACCAAGCATGCATGCAAGGGACACTGCAGTGTCCCACAAAGAAATGCAGGTTTGAAAGTCAAATTTTCTTTATTAAAAAAAAAAATTAAAATAGGGGGGAGATAGGGAGGTTTCTGTAACTTTTTTTAGGCTCCAAAATTTTTAACTTTATATATAATAAGGTTCATAAAACTTAAGGGACTAACGAAGTACATTGAGGAACAAAAACAGAATATTTACAGAAACTTTTAAATTTTTAATCTGGAGTACCACAGTGTAATTGGGAATAAAGTCTCTGGGTCCAGTTTTCAAAGTAATATGATCTAAAGTAATATATAAATTAAATAAAATGCTTTAAAATGCATGCAGTTATACATATAACTCCTGATAGTTAACTATATGTATAACTAGTTATACATAAAATTTATTATATAAACTTATTTTTTAAGGTTATGCTTGAACAAATTAGAACCAATTAATTCAAATTCAAGATTTAGTTCAAGTTCAAGTTATTTGTTCATTTTTTTTTCACTATTTTATATTTATTTGTTCAAATTTGTTAACTAGTACTAATTCTTACTACAGTAAGAATATTTATCATTGTTGAACGTGATTTTATTAGTAACTTAATTTTACTATCAACATATTTTGACAACACCCTTTACATTTTAAACGATGACAGCTTTACTTTTCTATTGATGTAAAATTTATTACGTTTCAATAACTCAGATTGAATTTTAACTGAATTATTGTAAGCTTTGTAAGGGTTTGTTGTATCTCAAATGGTGTTGTAAATAAAGTAAAAATAATATATATATATATACATATATATATATATATATATATATATATATATATATATATATATATATATATATATATATACATATATATATATATATATATATATATATATATATATATATATATATATATATATATATATATATATATATATATATATATATATATATATATATAGTACTTAGGCTATGGGATCATCCATAAATGATGCCAGTAGATAGAGAGGCAGTGTGAGTTTAACAATAATTGACAATGGGGAGGGGATGTTGAGACCAAAATAATGTCAATTAAAAAATTGAATTAAAAAAAAAAGTAAATTATTTTATTTAAAAAAAAAGTAAAACAATTTGCTAGCTATGAGCAGGTTTTAGAGGTATTTACACCAACAATGTGGTCTAAAAACTTCTTGTTTTTGTTGCTTAAAACTGTAGAGGATCATAGGAAAAACAATTTAAATTCAGAAATTAGCTTGCTTATCTGAAAGAACAATATATGTTTTTTTTGTTGAGAATAAATGTATAATTGAACCAGAAAAAAATTGATGGTATATGCATTTTTTATATTATATTAACAATTCAGATATACCATCATAATACGATAACAAAAACTGACATCATTTTCAATGGGAGATGGCAAAAAATTGACTGAGTTTGATAAAGGGTGAAGTTATTCAACAAACCGGGTCATCATCTTACATCATTATGCATATATGACTCTACGATTTAAGTAAAATAAGTAATCAATTTGGCATATTTCTCTTTAGAAAGTGTAAGAAAAAAGCATTGTTATGCTGAGAACCTACCTATTGAGCAAGCTTTGACCACCTATTTTATAAATTTGAGAGACAGAAGTGGAAGTACGAATCGCAAAAGAACTAATAACAATGCTCTAAATTGATTTTAACTTTGTAGACTAGCATTAATATAGTATTTAGTAATAATACATGATTTTTATAACTTGTATTTATTTCCATTAATTATCAGTTGTCAGTCTCCATTTTATAAAATATTTTATATATATATATGTTATTTTTCCTTTATTTACAACACCATTTGATATACAACAAACCCCTACAAAGCTTACAATAATTCAGTTAAGATTCAATCTGAGTTATTGAAACGTAATAAATTTAACATCAATAACAACATAAAATCATGTTCAACAATGATAAACATTCTTACTGAAGTAAAATATAGTACTAACAGATAAATTTGAACAAATAAATATAAAATTAACAAAAACAATGAATAAATAAGAACATTAACTTGAACTTTAACTAAATCTTGAATTTGAATTAATTGGTACTAATTTATTCGAGCATAACCTTAAAAAATAAGTTTTTATAACAAATTATATGTATAACTAGTTATACATATAGTTAACTATCAGGAGTTATATGTATAACTATATGCATTTTAAAGCATATTATTTTATTTAAACATTACTTAGATCATATTACTTTGAAAACTGGACCCAGAGGCTTTATTATCAATAACACTGTGGTACTCCAGATTAAAAATTGAAAAGTTTCTGTAAATATCCTGTTTTTGTTCCTCAATGTAGTTCGTAAGTCCCATAAGTCTTAAGGACCTTATTATATCTAAAGTTAAAAGTTTTGGAGCATAAAAAAAGTTACAGAAACCCATCCTATTTTTTTCTTTTTTTAATAAAAAAAAATTGGGAATTCTTTGACTTTCAAACCTGCATTTCTTTGTGGAAAACTGCAGTGTCCCATGCATGCAAGATTGGTTTTTGACAACATTTCAACTTGCATCAGTTAATTGTTTGCAAATAATTTACTCAAGATCTATATTCAAATAACTATTATATTATCCTAATAATACGTCTATTTGCACAAATCTTAATCTTATTTCTACAAGGAAAGATAAAAATTATTCGTGGTACTTACATACTTGCTTGCCATTCTCTTTATTAATATAAAATATTTTCACACAATATAAACGAAACGCAATGCAATGTCGATTTAAAAAATTTTTTTTAGTTTCCAGCTTTTAAATTAATTCCCATGCAAATCCCACAGGAAACCCACGTGGGATTTCCCATGTGTGTAAATACCATATGGTTCCCACATGTAACCCATGTGGGATTACCCACATGGGTTTAAGGTGACAAATTTCCATACGGATACCACATGGGAATATCCGTCCCACATAAATCCCATCAATCCCACACGGAACCCACGCGGAACCCATGTGGGACGCGGTTTTATTTTTCACTGGGACATCCCAAAATCGATTTTTGTTGATTATAAATACAATACTTGTGCACAAGGGACGTTTTTTCACTAAAACTAATCTAAAGTCAGTATAGTCATGTAGGTCTAATCATTTTTTTACCTAAACCAATTTTAATGGAAATATGACCGGTATGCCATCATAGGCGCTATGCCATCATAGGCGCCTTTCCCCTAAGTATCTTGAATAAACGGTTCTCTGTAAAAATGATAGTCGGCTTTGAGTTTTTGCAATTTAGTAAGTTTTCAAGTTTATATTATATATTTAGTTTAACATTCGCTGTACATTTCTTAATGTACAGCGAATGTTAAACTAAATATATAATATAAGTCGTGTAACATTTGTTTTAGGTTTTTTATAACATTTTAACTTTCACTATGCAGATCTTTTCAATTTTTTTTGCACTGGTATACGTTTTACGTTAGTTAGAATAAATGAAAAATATAATATTTATGTTTCAAAATCTTATTTTAGCTTTCAAACTAATTTAAATTTAGCAACAACATGAAACAATAATACTAAAAAATAATTACTAATAAAAATAAAAAACTTGTTAGCAAATTAGTTAAACAGCATTGTGATAAGAAATTGGTTAGATAAAAAATAGAAAACAAGGCTAAGCATTTTTTTTATTGATGGGTTGGCGAGGTGTTTACTAGATGGGATGGCAAAGTGTTTACTAGACTTGTGGGGCGCTTAACTTATTGCATTAGTCCAGTGTCTAGCTATGACTTGAAGAATAGGTAAATATGTGCGAACAAACTAAGTGATATATTTCAATCAAAGTTTTGTTTGTCAGAAAAATGAGAAAGTGAGAGGTACTTTTGCGATGGAGTTAGAAGCGGTTCGGCGATAGACGCTTGAACAATTAGAGGGAATATTAATCACTCTTATCTTTTTAATCACTTGAGAACTGTCAAACAAAAGGTAGGCAAGAGACTAAATTTCTTAAGGAGAAATAAAATTTCTAATCTTAACATTGTCAATATGATTAAATAACCTAATTTCAAGATAAATAAATGGTACATTTATTTATTTTGAAATAAAACTGCAACGGATGTTTAACAAATTGCTACTTAAAATGTATGACTATCAATGACGCCTAAGTTATGTCAAAAATGTAAAAAACGCCGACGTCAAAACCAACGAGCTCATTCTAACGTAAAAAAAAACGTCGTCGATAAGACCTAAAAAAATCTTGATTTTTTTAGGTCTTATCGATTTTGATTTGACTTTTAACTAACACAACTCGGTTTAAATTAATAACTGGAGTAAATGAGAACTAGTTTAAAACGTTATAACAAAAGTATTTGAGTAGAAAGCTATCATATTGATCAAAAATATTTTTAGCAGCATAGTTGTACAGTAAATATAAATAATAAAAGCATCTCTGGCAACTTTTTTTTTCCACTGGAAATTTTTTGTACAATCAATCAATTAGATTTTGTACAATCAAACAATTAGATCGGCAAATAGTATTTCTCAGTTAAAACATGATTGTTTCGCATATTTTGGATACCGCTGTCTCTTTGTTGCTGAAAAGCATCTAAAGAGCATCTAAGAAATAAGATTTTAAAAAGTATTTTAAAATTAAAAAATAAGGTCATTATTGATGAAAATATGTACGCAGGTATGGGGGAGGGTGGTTACCCAAAAACAAACAATCTCGCACAAGAGGAGGGTTAGTGTTAAAGACAGCGAATACATGTTTTGACTCTTGTTTACTATTTTTCCTAACACTTGATTTCTTTCTTGACAAAACCTGATAAATTTCACAAGTTAAAAATCAATGTTATGTTATGTAACAAAGAAATGTTGAACTAACAAGTTTGCTTTTAATGTTTAAAAAAGTTAATGCTTTGTGGAAGAAAGAGGGGTTATTTTGTAATAAATAATTCGTATGTACGCAGAGGGAAGGGGATATTAAAAGTATACATGGGCGTACAAGGGGAAAGGGCGTCCTAAATCAGTGGTTGTCCTGCGTACGTACTTTTTGGTGATTTTTAAACAACTTGAAGATTTTAGTAAATTATGAACACCCTGAAAATTTTATCGTTAAATAACAATCGGTTTCTAAGATATAGCTATTTTAAGTTTGCCTCCAACCAACAAAAATCCGCCATTTTTAAAAATGGTTTTGGTCCTAGTTTCTGTTATATGTGTGTTGGAAAGCTGAAAATTAAAACTTATCAGTTATAGTGTTGTAATCATTTACATTAATGTTATATGCCCGCCCTGATTTTGTTGTTGGGACTTTGATTACTGCAATTAAACTCGACAATGGTATCCAACAGATATCATCTCTCTGTGACCAAATGAAGTTTTGAGAAGGACCGTGAGGTTGCATAAACTTAATTTAAATATCATTTGTTGTAGTATCTATCTCTGTAACCATGCCTATCCACAAAAATGATTTGTACTTGCATGCGACAAAATCATTTAGATTTGGTACAATTGGAACATCAGACGTTACTGCTTTTGACAGAATAAATCTATAAACAAATTGATGTTTGCTTGTTTTTTTAAAACTAATTTCAAATTTTAGAATGGGTATGTAATTATGATAACTTCTGGTACCTGGAACAGTTTTTCTTGTTTCAAATCGCTCCTTTAGTTGCTGTCGCCTTGAATTAACTGTTTCTTTGATAATTTTATAAAGTATGATTGTGTTTTTATTGGTAATGCAAAACTCAAGCATATCATCAACTGTCAATATTTGGTTTTCTAATGATCCTTGCAAACTTGCTCTTGCGGTTATTCTTTTAGCCGTACCACCTATGCCATCACAAGTAGATTTTCCATGGTTGGTAGCAAAAAATACCCATTCAGCTGTAATCTCGAAATCTTCCTTATGATGGCATAGATTTATATACATAGATTATAGTTTTTATAATGAGCAGAACATCCATCAGATGAATAATAAACTTTATTGACACCAACTAAATATTCTTTAATGTACTCTACAATTTTCTTTGAAATTCATACACAAAGCATGTATCATGATCATTGTCATCACTTAAAAAACAGAACGACTTATGCTGAATACTTGTTTTAGATTTCCATAAATTATATAACAACAGGATGTAGCATACATTGTTGTTTATTCCAATGATAACTTTGTATTTCATCCTGTATAACAAGTTGATAGTTCATTGCAAAATCTGCCTTTAAATTACATTTATTGTAATCTAAATTATTTTTTTAGCTCTTTCAACTAGCGAGTTTGGCATTTAGCAATATATGAATGTGAAGTTAGTTAATTAATGTGAGAAACAACTAGTTCTTTATATTCAAATAAGTTAACTGTCTGAGTAATTAATTGTGGTCTATTAGTACTTTGCCATTGATTAAATTGAATTTCTTCTTCTTCGTCAATCTCAATTAACTCATCATCTAAAAATACCTTTAAGTTTTCATAACCTGGACATTTTGGCACATCTATGAACCATGCAATTATTATTGCTTGTATCAAAAACTAATTTTGACATTAAATCTTTGTATGCAACATTCCATTGGACAGCATTTACAAGCAATATTGAGTTTTGATAGTAAATACAAACACATACACAGTGCGTACCGTTTAGCCCCACACTAATACGCCATTTTGAACGCAAACTACAGAATTTTGAAAATCCTATTTTAAAATTAGGATATTTACTTTTAAAATCAATATAAAGGTCATACAGGTTACTCAACAATAATCTTTTTTGTTGTGAAGGACCACTTTAAATCTTAACACAATCTTTTTTACCAGACATAATTCTATAATGTTCATCTTGTTGAAAAAATTCTTGAACCAAAGCTGTAAGAAAGTCAGGTATTTTTTTGCCTATTTTCTTATCAGGTATAGCAAGAATTCCATTTTTATTTTTAAGTTTCCTAACACGTTGCATAAGATGTTCAGAAACTTCAAAATATTCTGAAGCATGTTTTCTAGACCAAGATTCAGGTGCAAGTGTTAATATTTGAATTTTTTTTTAAATGGTTCAACTTAAAGTTTTTCTTTCATTAAAATTGTCAAATGATCAAGATCATTTGCTTTTTTTTTTTATCTGTAGAATGGCTGGGAAAAGTTGCGGCTACACTTAAGTTACCTATATTTACTCCATATGCACTTGCTACTCCTTCTTCCATTTTTGAGTAGGCTTTGACTAATTTTCTTTTTGCTGTTACAACTCGTTGATGCTTTGCGACTCCATGAACCTTAATTGATGAGACTCCAATTGATATTAAAGAGTTGTCTAATTGTTGTTTATTACAAGATTTACCTTTAACAAATGGTACATCATCATCAATTTCACACTCCATTTCATTATCAGAAACTTTATCACAGTTTGACAAAAACTGAATATCATGTATTCAGTTGCGACAAAATTTCTATCCTGGTTTACAGTCTAGATTTTTGGATTTAAGGTTACGAGCCATTTCAAGAATGGTTGTTAAACCTAAAATAAAATCATTAATTTTTAATAAACATTATACTCTGCTTCTAAATTTATATATATATATATATATATATATATATATATATATATATATATATATATATATATATATATATATATATATATATATATATATATATATATATATATATATGTATATAATATAATTTTAGAAACATCTGGACGCTTAAGCTAAAAAGTTTATTAATAAAAAAACACACACAGAAAAGGATTCATATGAAGAAAAAAAATACAAAAAAATTAGTAAATAAAATATTAAAGACCATCTAAATGAGTTGATAGAATGGAAAGAAAAATAAGCTAAGAAAATATTTTTGACAATGTTTTTGAGAGAGGCTTGCTCTATTTTTCAATCAACCAATGGAGAGATATTGCTATTGTTTATATTTTGTCTATTTTTCTCTTAAATTATCATTATTGCTTTTGTTTACATTTTGTTTTCATTTTTTTCTTTTTATTTTTTATTTTTTATGAAAATATAAATTATCATTTATATTTTCATAAATACTTTTTTTTTCTTCAGTAACAATTATTTCGTCCAAGTTTTACCTATAAACCAAAATCAAACTTTTTAAAACTTTTTAAATATAATAATAATCACAGATTAAAAAAAAAGTTTTTTAAAACCCATAAAGTCAACTATGTAACTATCAGCTATGCAACATGCGATTTTTTATTATAATTCAGATTAAAACATAAAATAAATTTCATACCATATTTATAGCTTTTATTTAGAAAAGAAAAAAATTGTTTTTACAGTTATAAAGGTCATTTTTAAGATACTTGGTCACAGCAAAATGTCATGACATTTAATGTTAGTTTATTCCTTTGTTCTCATGCAATTTTCCCCATTTGGGGCAGGGACCCATGACGTCAAACTTTTTACAATCAACAAAAAAAAATTATCTTTAATTTAAAAAACATATATGTTGTATGAAAGAACTTGTCAAGTGGAACAAAAGTTATGTAAAAACTCTATGTTAAAATGTTTCTTTCCCAAAATATAACACCTTACAGAGTATCTAATTTACAGACCGAGAATTTACAGACCGCCACAAAAAGGCAAAAAAAAATTAGATTTTTCATTCCAATTTTGTTATATATCGAAATGAGTTTTACTTAGAGAATTTTTATTAATGTAAATTTATGTTCAAAGCAATTATCTATTAAATATATACATGAAAGCTGTTAAATTCGTTTGATTTTTTGTATTGACAAATGTCATTTTAAATGCTTTTTATTAAAAAGGTAAAATTGTTTAACAAATTACTTTTTTTAAAAAAGCTCGGGACTGTATTGGCACGGATACCACATTGGCATCAATTTTATATATTTGTCAAAAAAGAAAAGCTACATCCCCTCCTCCCTTATTCAGGGAAAAAGTGGTTTGAAAGAATTTGTCCAGTAAAACAAAAAACATTAAACAATTTTATTAGGTATAGAAAAAACTATATTTTTATAAAAAGATTATTTAAATTACACAAAGCGCTATTATTGATAAGTAAAATATAAGCTTACAAATATAAATATTAGTCTTATATATCGGTTGTATCGGATTCTTTAACTCTTCGCCACTGCAATCGTGAATATCGGTGTCAATTTTGCCTGTACGGATATGTGTAAATACACATATAACTGTGCATTTACAGATATCCGTACAAGCAAAATTATATTTATACCACTTGCATCCAGGAGCGCCCAAAACATTTTTTAGTCTTTGAAGCTAACTTTCAGACATGGAGCAAACTCCAAACATTTATATGTTTATACTTATGTCAAATAAGGATGCTTTGCAAAAAATTGCGATGATTGGAGCTTGGAAACAAAAAAGCCCCAAAAATTTAGCCCCCCTGCACCAAACGTGAGAGCAACAAGTTGATGAAATATTTTTTATATTATTTTCAACTAGACTTATATTCATCGATAAATTTTAAGTTTCATAGTATTATCTCTCAGAGTTCAAAAATTATGACAATATAAAATTTGCAACCCCCTCAAATTGAGGGGGGTTTAAACTTTATATGGTCATAATTTTTGAACGCTAGAATATTTTACTATGAAATTTAAAATTTATCGATAAATATAAAAAATATTTCATCAACTTGTTGCTCTCACGTTTGGTGCAGGAGGGCTAAATTTTTGGGGCTTTTTTGTTCCCAAGCTCCAATCATCGCAATTTTTTGCAAAGCATCCTTATTTGACATAAGTATAAACATATAAATGTTTGGAGTTTGCTCCATGTCTGGATGTTTGTTACCTCAAAGACCAAAAAATGCTTTGGGCGCCCCTGCTTGCATCTCTTTGAACTGCAATCACCATTACTTCCGCAAATACTCAAGTCAATTAAACCCACTAGTGCAGGAAGACAATCTGTTAATATTGGATCAAGGGATTCACCATTGACCTCCCAGCCAAAGACTTCAAGAGAAGGAAGATTTTGTAAAGGTTTGTAAAATCTTCTTAACACCAGACATACAAAATGAGTTCAAAATATTTTGTATTTTAGAGCGCTCATAGTAGGTGGTAATTGCGCAGCATCTTGAAGATACTTTGAGAAGAGAAATCTTAGCTTAGCCAAGGTTGATATGTTATTAGGCATATTTTTTAATCCATATTTCTTGACTGCAAAACACTAATACCTTGTATTAGCGTTTAAGTAACCTGAATCAACAATGACTCAGTATTCCCTAACATTAATAATGCATATAGAATCTTGTCATCCTCAACCATGAATGACTTTCACCATGTTAATATGGATTTTCTATAGAAGCGCCTTTTCTGGTTACATCCTGTTAACGCATGGAAACTCATGCTTTTAAATGTTTGGAACCATGTGCCTTTAAACAATTCTTGATACTGATGTCGCGTTCTTTTTATACATTTCCAGTTTGAAAGTATATTACAAGAGGTAGATATTCACCGTAAAATATTAGCAACAAAAGTGCGTTTGTATCTGGAGAGAAAACATAGCATTCTGATAACGGATTACATCTTGCAATATCAATGGCATGGATCAATGTCCGCCTCTTTGTGAGCATGGCTTAACAATATAATATCAAAACTAGAAATATTTGTAACTGTTTTTAATTTATATTTAATTGAAAAATATATTCTTTGATCTTTTAGTGCATCATAAATATATTCTGGTAAGTGTATAGTTATTACGCGCTTAGTTTCTATATTAGATAACAAATCCTTTAACGACAAACTGATTATATCTCCTTTATCGAAAACCTTGTAATTTATATTGTTTCCAGATGTTTGCTTCAATCTTATTTTAATTTTAGAAGACTGACTGATATAGCAATCAAATACAAGTTTAATTTCGTTGTAACCATTTGCTACTTTCAAAAGTGATTTAACAAAATGTTTGGCGAAGTCCTAAAGTAAATTTAAATGAACAATTTTCCTTTTAATGCTTAAATCTTAAATAATTCTTCTATGTTTAAATATTTTAGTAAGCATTTTTTTTTTAATAATGTTATTTTTGGAATAAAAAGGGTCTACTTTTCGCATTTTAACTTCAGCACCTTTGTGAACTCTGTTTACCAACGCCACTCCGTCAATAATGATTACTCTCTGGGAATTGCTTGTCATATTGTGAAAAAAGTGCCTAACACTACGGAATGCTTTTTTTTCGATAACGATTCTATCTCATGTAGTTTTTTATATTCTGTGTAAACATTGATATTGGCATAACCGAAAACTTGTAGTTGTCAATACTGTCCTCTAAGTCTGGTTCTGGTTTCTGTGCCTTAAAAAGAAATTTTGAAAGTAATGTTCGTTCTTCTTTTAGTTGAACAAGTTTCTTCTCAACACTAATACTAACCTTTTTTCCTTGTGTTTTAAACGTTGGCAGCGCACACATTTTAAATAGCACTTAATTTTTGTACACTTTTTAAGTAGCATCAAATTGATTTAGATCCAATTAAACACTGGTAGAGATCATTGCCGATAATTGTATATTTTAACAACCTTTTTTATATCTTTCGTTTGCGTTTTAATAAGAAAAAAATTTCTTATTAAAACGCAATTTAATGAAGAGAATCTCCCAGTTTCCAATTTGGATAAAAAACTACCTATATTATCTGGTGATTTCACCTATCAAATCAAGAAATTTTAATTTGTAACATGTAATTGACGTTTATGAAGAAGGTAGATATATCTAATAGTCTAATTATAAGCAAGGTTATTGAGTCTTTAATTAATAAAAAATTAAGCTCTCCTCTTGAATCTAATAACTTACTTTCTAATCATCACTATGGATTTCGATCGTCTTGTTCTACAGCTGATACTACCATTTATTCCTGTCTTGATAAGAACCCAACACTCTCTGATTGCTTGGAGGGGGCATTTGAGCTTGAAAAGGATCTCACTTCTGCTACAGCATGGGGCTCACAGTGGCTGTTGAACTTTAACTCAAAGAAAATATTTTTTAGCTAATCGTTATCGCCATAATCTAGATCTTCCTATATTTATGAACAGTAATGTACTCCATGAGTCATCCACCCTTTATCTTTTAGCATTAACTCTTACTTCCGATCTTTCTTGCTTGCAAGTTTAAATCAGAAAATTCAAAAACTTGATTTGGAACAATTTTACTATTGTGGATAGAAGTAGGGGTAGAACAAGCATCAGAAGGTGACAAACCAACAACATTCGGAAAAGCACCAATAAAAGATAAAGCAGAGCGTAAAAAATACTTTGTCAAATCAAAATTTTTGGCACGATTTAATTTTGCAATGAAATTTTTTGACTTTTGAAGGCACTTTTGATTAGCATAACTCTAGTTATAGGATATTTAAACAAGGATGTAAAAAATACTGGAGGATTTGGCCATGTCAAGTTAATTTTATCTTTTTCTTTACAAATTTGTAAAAAAATGCAATTGGTTAAAACCAAATTTGGATTTTTGAGGGATACAATGGCTCCATTAATATTTAGATAATCCAAAACAGGTCGGATGCTAAAATTAAAAGTAAACTTAATTTAAGTGACATAAAGAAAAAAAAGGGGTGGATTGTTTTAGTTTCAATAAATAGAATTATTAAAATGAAAAAAATTTGTGCTACAGTATTCCTAATTTATAATTTTGACTTACTTTCTTGACTTATAGATGGAGCAACCATTTTGTTGAGACTATTGTTAATTTTAACACCTAAAACAAGGGAATTAAAATAATTATTATTAGAGTTCATAGTATTTAACCAACAAAAAAATAGAGGCAAATAAATATAAAAACAAATAAAGAATTTCTTACACAACTCCATCTTCGTAAGCTTCTGTTGAATACTATTTTTTAGGTTTTTGTTTTGAAAAAAACAGTTTAAATAAAAGCAACCTGTAGTTAAAATAGTAAAAATCAAGATTTTAACTTTCTTGAAGAATGCAAACCTTTTACCTGGAAAAAAGTAAAAGATTTATATCATTTGATTAAAATTTTAGGAATTATACTTTCACTTTCAATTCTAATTTTCATAATTTAACCAAAACAAACGCAAAAATCAAACCAGACAACGTCAAAAATACGCAAAGAAAAGCATATATATACACATAATTTATAAATGCAAATCCTTAGTACCAATTCTTTACGTAAAATTAATTAAATACTTGTTTTAAATAGAGGAAAGGCTAAACTTGCAATTTCCACCTGGACGTTTTTCAAAAACACTTTTTTTTAAATATAAATCAACCTTGAAGTTTTTAAACGCTGAGAACTAAAATTTTTTGTATAAATGTAAAAAACGTCCAAGTTCCATTAGATTCCTCGTCCTTTTCTTCATAAATATGAAAAGTTTCATAAAAATTAGATGTGTTTAAGTTCTAAGGAATCCTTACCTTCAAAAGCTTCAATTTAAAAAACGTTCCCGCGGCAAGTTTTTTTATGAAAAGTGGTCTCAAGATATGGGTAATATATAAATGAAGCCATACAAAGCCTAATATTTTCTATATATGGTTGGAAAGAAGTTGAGTAACACTAACTGATGCAAAAAAACCTCAAGGCGCTTGCTTAATCATAAAAAAAGATATAAGAGTGCAAAGTTTATGAAAATTACGTGTTTTTTGTCAAACGTCAAATGTTTTTTGTTAAGCCGTGGAATCGCTACTGATGCACAATTCCACGATTCCAGAATTCACTTTTAGTGGACAAAATTCATAACTAATTTAACATTAGGGCTATATTGACTAAAATTAGGATGAGTAATAATATGATGTCTGCGCTTCTTATGAAGATGTTATTTTTTTAATTCGTTGCAATTCGAAAGACTGTTGAGTCAAATAAATTAGTGAATTTTGCTTCTTGTGACACTCGTGAAGCCTTAATAAAAACAGCATTTCAACATCTAAAATGAATAGCCACAACCAAAGCAACCAAAATAGATTATTAAATCAATTTGGTTTGACAAGCGCTAAATAAATAAGAACAAAATTTAAATTAGGATATATATATATATATATATATATATATATATATATATATATATATATATATATATATATATATATATATATATATATATATATATATATACATATATATTATTGTTCAGTATTACGTTTTGTACGACTAAGACCGTATTATATGTTTTCCACGTTTTTTAAAATTTTGTGCAAATAAAAATTTTTGAGCGCAATTACAGATTTTTAGTTAGGTAAAAGAGTTCAAACGTAAAAGAAAACCTAAGTGGCGCCTAGTGGCAGCCAGATTTATGAAATTATTAAAGCAAACATATATAAGCTTTAAAATATCTGAGTATAAAAGCAAGATGTAGCAATAAAAAAATTATATTGTCAATTTAAAGCAAAAGTTAGACATTAAAATATAACAAATTAAGCATATTTAAATTTGCTATAAATATGTTAATTACATACCAATTTTAGTCTAACAACTTTTAAAATCTAAATAATATATAGAGTTATAATATAATATTTTTAAAAGCGCAATATTTTATGTAAATTTTATTTATTTCCATCGATTTTTTAAACAACATTTTTCTCTTTATAATTTTTTTTTTTAATTTACATTTGCGTCTACTTCAACCACAGCATTAGTATATTCATTAAAACTTTAAGTGTATATAAACGGTTTTAAATTGTTTTAAAATGTCTTTATATAGGTTCGACACCATTTAGGCATCAAAATTCTGATTTTGGTTTTTATACTTTTGTCCAGTCACTGGCCCACTGTGTGATGGCATAAATTTTTTTGAATTTAAAGAATGATTCTCAATGTACTGGGTTATCTATTGTTATTAATGTTAATGAGCTACCTTTTTTCAAATCTTCTAATCTTCAATTATGGCCAATACTTGGTCTAATAGAAAACTATGTTTTTATTGTTGCACTTTTCTGTGGCGATGGTAAACCAGACTGCTTAGATGATTTTCTTAATGATTTTCTCAAAGAATCTTTATTGTTAAGTAGTGAAGGTTTATACTATAATGATAAAAAAATTGATGTTACACTTAAAGCATTCGTATGTGACGCACCTTCTTGCTCATTTTTTAAATGTATACAAGGCCATACAGGGTATTACTCCTGTGAACGATGCCAAGTTAAAGGATTTTATGAGGAACATAGAGTGGTTTTTATTGATAACAACCAATCAATTCCAAGATTAACTGAGGATTTTAATTCCTTTTTGTACACTGATCATCAGAATTCTCTTATTCCTTTAGCTAAACTTTAAATACCTTGTGTTTCTGATTTTATTTTGGATTAAATGCACATGGTTTGTAAGATGCACATGGTTTGGTGTAGTAAGACGCATACTTTTTTAAAGTCTGGTCCAAAACATTGTAGACTTTCAAATGCCCAAATAAAAAAATATCTGATAATCTATTAAGCTTACGTGGTATGATGCCATCTGAATTTGCTCGACAACCATGTTCCCTTTTAGAGTTAGATCAGTGGAAAGCAACATAGTTCAGACAATTTATCTTATACATTGGTCCCTTAGTTTTAAAGGGTGTTGTTAGCAAAGATATTTATAAAAATTTTCTAACATTGCATGTTGCAATGGTGATTCTCATAAATGAAGACAGTGAATATAGGAAATATTATCTTGCTATCGCTAGAGAACTAATTAATTATTTTGTTATCAATTCAAAAATTTAAATACAAATTCATTCTGTGTTTATAATGTTCACTGTTTACTTCATATTTGTGATGATGTTGTTAAATTTAATTGTTCACTAAATGACATATCTTGTTTTCCCTTTGAAAATTATATGCAGACATTAAAGAAATCAGTAAAAAACTCAAAGAGTCCTGTTGTTCAAATAGCCAAGCAATATCAAAGTATACAATCTTTATTAAATACAAAATCTCGAAAACTAAAAGTTTCAGTGAAGCTGAATAATTCATGTTTTTACATAGAAGAAAATCAAATTTGTTTTGTTGATGAGATATTATCATCTGGATTTTTTAAATGTAAAATATTTAGACTTGATTTACAAAAAGATTTATATACACAACCTATTCAGCCCAAAATCTTTCAAATTTTCTTTATACCAAGTATTGATAAAATTAGAGTAAAAGTGGTTGAGTTAAAAATGGAAAGTATTTGCCAAAAGGTTGTTGTTCTACGTTGGAAGGAAAGTCTTGAATGCTTACCTTTATTGCATGAAATAGAACATTAATGGAAAGGTTTTTAAATTTAATTTTCTTTTGATTAAATATTTTATACTTATTATTTTTATTAATTTGCATCGCGTATCTAAAGTTATATATATTATATATATATATATATATATATATATATATATATATATATATATATATATATATATATATATATATAAAACTTTATTTTTAACTTTATTTTTCCATTTTATTTGTTTTTTACAGTTTATATTTTTGAATAGAAAGAAAATCTTTATATAAGATTATCTTTGCTTTATTTAAAAATGTATTTAAATGCAATTTTTAACATTTTTTGAATTAAAAAAAATCACTTTTTAAGTAAAAATCAGTAAGTAAAAAAATTAAATTAAAGAGGTAAAAAAGTAAAATTAAAAAAACAATTATCAAAGAGATTTAATTTTTTATAACATTGTTTTATTTCTTTATTATTTAGAAAATTTATCAAAACTACCTTTTTAATAGTTAGTGATGAAGCAAAATTTCTTAAATATTTAAAATATTAATTAGATTTATTTAAACTGCCCACACAGTTATTTTAATGCTGTTTTTAATACCTTTTTTTGTTTTATTTGTCTATTTTTTTTAGTCAAATTAGTGCTCTTCCTTGTCATTATCACCATAATTAATAACCTAATGGTTTTTTTTGTTCTTTTTCATTCCTTTATAAGTTTAAATTAAAAGACAGTTATCTTTTGCTACTGCTACTTATTTCTGTTATTCCAACTTATTAAAAGGCTTTTGTTGATACTTTAAAATTTTTTTTTCATGATTTAGTTTTACACCATGATTTGGGCAAGAGCTGTTTGGATAGAGAACTATGAAAAAATAGAAGATGTTGTGCCAAGGTGGTGCTGGAAACAAAGCTGGATAGATACAAATAAAAAAGTATTATGCTGGCCTGCAAGTGTATCTTATCATAGAGCTGTTAAAGATAAATTAGGTGTGGATGAAACATAGGACAAATATATACTTGTTAAAATCAAATTTGAGAGTAGTATGAATATATATATATATATATATATATATATATATATATATATATATATATATATATATATATATATATATATATATATATATATATATATATATATATATATATTTAGACAGTTTCAAAATGTATTCTACAAAGTAGAGTGCTCAAGGTTCTTAATAGAACAGAGCAATTATAAGTTAGTAGAAAATCACCTAACATAATTTTCATGACATAACTTAATTTTCAAATGGGTCTTTATTGATGAAACAGTTTAAAATGAGAATAAAAAAATAATAATATCTTATAAATCCAATATAAGCATCAGATATTTTACCAGCATGTATGTGCTGGCAAAATATATGATGTTTATATTGGATTTATAAGAGTTTTGATTCTTTTAGATAATATAGAGGAACTAAAAGAGTATTGTTACACCACAGCAGAAGAAGAAGAAATAGATATTTGCGTTTCCAAAGATACCTTTAAAGTGAAAAGTAATGTTAATGGTATAATTACATTAAGTTATTTTTATGTTAATTACTTATTTTTATGTTTTTAATGTCAAATCTATATTGTAAATTAATGTTTGTATAAATACTAAAAGAAAAAAAAGAAAAAAATCTATTATGCTTTAGAGTTACCTGATTTTCCTTTGATCCACCAGTTTTTCAATTTGTGATAAAAAAAACCATTAAAGAAATCTTTTGACTAATTTGTCATCTGGATCTACTTTCAAACAATCTAATCTGTGTTCTGGTACACTTTGTCTCCTAATTTTTTGATTTTTTAAAATTAGATTTTATATATTTTAAATCTACACTATTACAGGGTTCATGACACTCTGGGAAAACCTGGAAAACCAGGGAAAAGTTTTTAAAATTTAGAAAATCAGGGAATACCTGGAAAAGTCAGGGAATTTTTCTTGAAAATCTTTAAAATCAGGGAAAACTCAGGGAATATTTTTTATTTTAATGTTTAGATTAAAGTTACTTTACAGTATCCAGTTTTTGAATCTTTTTTAATATTAAAAGTTGCTCACTACAGTGGTTTTATAACATTTATAATATATAGTAGCTATATGTTTAGATAAATGGATTACTATAGCAACTATATGTTTTGGGAACAAGGATTCAGTTGTAAAAGTAATATATCCTTCAACATAAACAGGGAAAAATATATACTTTCCACCACACGAACTCAGGGAAAAAATACTTAAAAATATAGGAAAATCAGGGAATTATCAGGAAAAACTCAGGGAAAATGGATTTTCAAAACTGCTATGAACCCTGTATTACTAAATTCTTATTTTCAGCTTTTTGACACTTTTTTACCTCTACATTCAACTACAGAGGAACAATCACCTTCATATTCTGGTGCACTATGTATGTATTACTTTTGAATTTTCTACTATATTTTTTGTTCATCAAAGTTGGAATATTCTTTTATTGTTAACTTTATCTTTGCCTAACTTCACAATCAACTGAAATGGAACAATCAAATTTTTTTTTATTTATAATTTTTTTTTTTTATAGACTCTAAGCTAAAAAATTGTAAAAACTCCCTTCCTCTTACCCCTTACCTCTTATAAGTTTCCTATAGAAGTTGGAAGTAAGATCTTTAGCATTTACTAGGTTTTTTTATTTGGAGTAAGTAAAATGTGAAGAATGTTTGTACTCACATTTGGATTTTTTTTAGGTATAAGAATTATAGTTGTAGATAATTTTGAAATTGTATTAATAAATGTTTTGCAATCTAAATATTTCTTTTTTCATTTTCTTCACATAATTTAGAATACCAGCACATAATGTTCAAGATGGTTTCAAAGGTTCTTGAAAACCAGGAGCTCATTTTAGCTATAAACAAACAACCCCATAGTAATTTTACAATCAAGAAATTCGACACTATTGCAGAGTATGAGGATTTTATCAAAAGTTTACAGAATGATTGTGGTCGACTTGATTTGGTAAATCTTTATCCATGTATAAAACTTTATCCATATAAATTAAAAGTTAAAATAGTTATTATTGTATAATTATTTTGCCAAACTTTTATTTAGGTTAAACAGCTCAGTTTTTTAGGTGCAGAAGATTTAAAAAACTGACAAGATTGGTCATGAATAGGTTTTCCTATTATATTTTGTATAGCAATCATTTTTCGTATTTGTTTGTGGTAAATATATTTTTTATGATTAGTAATTATGGAAATCAATAATTATAAATTGTTTATTATTTTTTATAAATTTTATTATTTATTCGATATGTTTTTTAGATTATTTACAAATAACCTGTTGACACAGTTCAACTTAAAAGGTTCTTGTGAAAAGATTGGTTTACTATCAACTAAACTATATGACTTAATAGAAGGTTATCTAAAATAAGTTTAAATTATTCAACTTTTAATTTAGTTAAAAATCAATGTCAAGTTAAATTTATTTCCGATATATTTGATAAACATATTCTACATTATACTTTATTTGATTTTTAGAAGTTGTAAAAAGAAGATTTGAAAAAGTTTCAAATGTTGAAATTAAACAGCAAATTGAACGGTATTGTAAAAATGCTCCTTCGCGTCAAAAACAAAATTAAAAAAAATATTCTTTTTTATTGTTATATATTGTATATATTATTATATGTTGTATAAATTGTTAAATAAAGAGATACTTGGTAACAATCCAACTAACTGTATTATATGTACCTTTTTAAACTATTTGCGTTTCTTTTTATAAATAATCTTTTTTTCTTCTTAATGTTTCTAAAAAACACAGTAAGAACTTGAACTTGCTTAACGGCGTTTTTAATGTTGTCAATACCCATTATAATCGGTAGTAGCAACTTAAATATACCATTACTTAATTCTATTCAGTTTTCTTTAAATATAGTTGAATAAATCTTTAGGCCGTCTTGAGTAAGACGCCTTTTAGTTGTCTTAAAGACTTCTTTTCAAGAAGTCTTTAAGACAACTAAAAGACGTCTTTTTGTATGCTGGGTAGTAAACAGCCAATCTCCTCTTAGTATATGTGGTACCTTCAGAATAACACTAAATGAGCAAGACAAAGATATTAAAAATAGAAAATTGCCTAAATGCCAAACTATGAAGACATATTATTGATAAAAGAAACTAGAACTTGAGGAGAAAGACAATGTAACTGCTATATATGTATCATAGCAAGGTATATTGGTCATCAACCCGTCGTTAAAGGAAGAGACTTTAAAAGAAGATTGACTTCTAACATTACTAAAGGCAGTGGCTTACGGGCTGCTGCCGGAATTAGGAAGATTTCTTTAAAATCTTGTTCAGGTAAATATTATAACATTTACATTTAGCTTTTACATTTACATATACGTATAATAATAAACGAAAAGAGTGACATTTTTATTCAAAATTTATAGGTAATAAAGGTTCAAATTCAATAATTATTTGTTCCTATTGCAAATCAGAAATTGGAAAGGGACTGCCATATTGCAAGCAAACTAAATCAGCAGAAAATATTGAATTTTTTTTAAACAAAACTTACTAGAAAAAGAACAAGACCTGTTAATAAATTCATTACTTAAAACTAAGGCAGATAATCAAATGGACTCAAGTAAAAAAAAAAATCTGCTTAGAGCTTCATTCAAAAGGAAGATACAAATCACAAATCGTTTTAAAACCTGATATAGCCAAATAAGTCAACTTTTCAAGCGAATGCTTGAATAACTTTCAGGTAAATACTGGAGTACTTCAAATGTGATGGAGAAATTTACTAATTTTATTAGATCCAATATAGGAAAAAAAGCTGTTACTGCTTATCACAGAGAACAGGTATCAGAAAAATCTAATTCTTTGAAAAATTTATATCAGATTACACAAGATATATTTGATGTAGAGGATGAATCTAAAGAAAAAGCAAGGAGAACAATTTGTTGGGCAGATTCACAAGGTATTGTGGATGCCGTGATGATAGAGAGATTAATGAAAAAGTATACATTAAGATATTTTATAGGTTGTATTTTATATTTACATTAAAATTTAATTTTTAAATTGTAATATAATTTTTAGAAGTAAATTTGTTTAATTTAGGTAATGGCTGATGGAAGCCAGGGTTTTCTAAAAGTTAGTGCAACAATTTTACCAGAAAGTTACCACCCAGAGCTAAATCGTGAATTAACCGAGGATGAAACTCAAGAGTTAAAAAACTTGGATAATAAAAGAATCTTATGAAAACATGAAACTGCTGTTTAATCTAATTAAGTTAGATAGGATTCCTTTTGTTTTTGTAGTTGATTATAAATTAATTTTGGTTGTTAATGGTCTGCAGACAGCCACTTCAACAAATCCTTGTCCATATTGCTATGTTAAATTACGGTCACTCCGAGGATTAATTACACAGGAGGAAGAAAATATATGCGATGTAAACTGCAATTTAGATATTTCTTTGAAATCTTTGAACAATAGATGTGCAGGTTTGCGATCATATGGTGATCTGAGAAAATGCTACGACAGGTAAAACTTTACAACATGTTTTGAATAATTTTCTGTTATCAATGTATTTTCACCTGTTTAGTAATAAACATTTAATATACGTTTAATATATATTTTATTAGGTTTCAGCTATTAGGAGGAATAAAAAAAGAGATGCCCCAAACACTAAGAGCAACCAGATTCTATGTTAGTTAAAGCTAAATGGCCTCTTCCGGAATTACATTTAATACAAGGATTCGTCAATCATATTTTTTGAAACGGAATTTCGCCACTTTTAGGCAGAGAAAAAGCCATGCTACGACCCTTCAAGTTAAAATTGATTTCAAAAATTACCAGGTGAAAATTTGATAAAAAATTTAGAGACAGTTTTTACTAATTAAAATCAAAATTAGTTAATTCGTATATTTTGTTTAGGGTGAGCCCAGTAAACATTAAACAGTTGGTAAGTAGTTGGCCCGATCCTAATAACCAGCTATTAGCTACAGTTGGGCCAACAGTCGGCTATTTAGTTAGTACCGTGAAAAAAACGTACGCTTTTACCAAAACTTAGCCAACTGTTATATAAACTGTTGGTACCATTAACGGCCCAACAGTAATAAAACAGTTGGTACCATTACCGGCCCAACTATACGATTTTTTTCGCGATTTTTTAAATTCGCTTTTGCACTTTAATTGAAAGTGTAAATGTTATATATGTTTACAACTATTTTGACAACTTGACGTGATGGCGAATAATGAGTTGCATAATTGAAATTAAAATGAGAAATGCTTTACAAAAAACAAATTGTTTGCTCAGCACCAGAAAATTTTTTAAATTTTTTTTGATCTGTGTAATAATGCAGTAATAATCATTATAATAATAACAGTAGTAATAACAATAACAACTACAATTATAATAACATGAGATATTTACAACAGTAACAATGATAAAAAACTAGCAATTATTGTTATTAATGATTTAATTACTCATAACCCCTAATACGGGTTATGAGTAATTAAATCATTAACAACAAAAACACATTAATAACTTGATTTATTATCTAAAAAATTAAATACAAATTTATTTATAAATAACATTTTAACTTTGACTCCCTATCAGCAATGTCATTGCTTATAGTTAACGACATTAAGACCCCATTAACATCAGTTAAGTTCTTTTTAAGATCTGTCACAACACAGGTACTAGAAAAGGAAAGTCAAGTAAAGCCTACAAATACCTAAAAAAAGAAATGAAAAAAAAATTACAATTTTTAATTACTAAAGTATTATTTGCATTTTATTGTTAGTAGAATTAGGATAATAATATAGCAGAAAATATAAAGAATAAAAAATAGCTATAACAGCCTAGATCTATAACACTAACACAGTAACAATAGCGCATTGCATAAAATATTTGTCAGCACACATTACTGTGTCTCCAGAGTAATTAAAAAAGAAAAGATTATAAAATGGCTAGACAACACAATGTAGTAACACTGGCAAATAACACCACAACTTAATAAGATATTTTATTAACTAAAACACTTGGACTAAAAAGATTTTATTTATTACAATATTTGAACAATCGAGGGACAATATAGTTCAACAATTTGAACAATTATACCATAAAATAGCAAGCAACTCGTAAAATATTTATTAATGGTCATTATCAATTGTGGTATTAAAAAATAAGTAAGAGGTCAGTAATTACATAAGTTTTATTAATTCTCCCTCTCATCTAAGAGAGATAGAAAGAGAGGGAGAGAAAGAAAGTGTTTCCAAAGCAGCATGTTAAAAAAAAGTAAAAAAGCACGTAATAAATAGTAGTAACTGGTTTTATTATATTACCAGTAAACAAAATTATTTTTTACCTTGATTTAACTTCCAACATTTCTTAATTAAGGTCTTTTATTTTCTATTTATTTTGATTTTATTTGTTTGAACCCCGTTGTTTTTAACATTAGTTATAAAAGTATCGATAAAAACAATTTTTTACTTCTTTTGATTTTAATTCACTTAGCAATTGCTCCAATTGGATTTATTGTATGCAAAATAGTGGTTTTATTGCGTATTGTAGATTTATGATAACTTTCAAAAGTATTGCAGATACCTGAAGTAATTAATAAATAATAACAACTTTTAAACTTACAGTTTTCACTATTACCATATGCCAGATGAAAAAATATATTTTGAATTAATGACTAAATTAAAAGTTAGTTATAAATCATGGACGAGCAGCTAAGATTTTAATTTCAACAGATTTGTGATCTACAAAAAAAAGTATAAAAAGGATCTGGAAACAGTTTTCGTTGATATTTTTATCGATCTTAAAGTTGTTGAGGGCCAGTATGCTCTGTAGTAATATGGTCCAATCCATCAATCTTTACAGATACGCAAAAACAATGATCCAAACATTTTTTTCTTTTCTTGGTTTATAATTTACAAAACGTATCATCTATTTGATAATATGCACAAAAAATTGAAGAAATTTGAAAATTATTGTATGTAATCTGAAGATTTAGTGAAAACCCGAGTTTGTATATAAAACTAAAGATATAGTGAAAACCTGAGTTTGTAACTAAAGATTTAAAAAAAAATCCGGGTTTTTTTACCCCTCAAAATCCCGCACTTAAAAAGGCAAATTGAAAAAAATTTCAAATAAACATTTTTTTATTAATTAATGCTAACATCTTACCGGTTAAAAAATATTTAAAATATTAAAATTCAAATTTTTTTTCAGAAAAGTAAAATCTAATTTCCGCTTCGTGACGTTAGTGCGTTGCTAGGTGATGCATAGTGCGCCTGTTCACACGAAAGTCTTGATTATAACATAGTACCATCGCTATTAGTTCTATAATTTATGATTAAACAGATTCTACGTGAGAAACTTACACTATTTAAAAAATAAGTCTATCAAATAAACCAAACAGTACTAAATTTTTATAGATGATATTTCTAAAGCGTAACATCTTTTTTCTCATCTTGATCAGTACATTAAAAACTTGCGAACAAAGCAGTTTTTGCACTAGAAGCTAATTTTTCATTTTGGTTCCATGACCTGTTATAAAAATTTTGCAATTTGTTAAGCTTCAGCAAATTTTTAAACTGACGTAATAAAAGAACCGAATCAACAAATTATACTTGCAGAGGGAAGGCCTCTTGGATTAATAATAGATTAAACAGATCAAAAAGCACTTCATTATTTTGATACTGAAATTTTCCATCTTGATTGTTTTTAAATGATACTCTGTATATTTTAAAACGTGTTCAAAATAATGGAAAATTTACTATGTTTAAATTAAACCTAAAATATTATTACTTGAGATGTTTTAAATCTTTTTAAATATTTTTAACTTGGTAAATTAATATGAATAAACATATTTTTTAATAAGAACATATTATATAACTTAAGTAAGTATAAAGCAAGATAATTAAACTGTGTGAAAACAAGCATAAAATAAGATAAAGCAAGAATTAGTTATGTGATAATTGTTATAAAGCAATATGGTAATAATTACTATAGCAACATTATATAGAGAAATGAATTACGTAACAAACGGCTGATAAGTTTCTTTCATCATCATGAGGACAAATGTTTTATGACTAATACAAATGCTTTATGATTGCCTAAAGACTATAAACCGGAAATTGAAATTTTAATAAAAATATTTATTCATCTCTTATTGATATAATATATAAACTACGTTATCTTGGTTTTAGTTATACTAACATATTTGTTTACTTTTTCTAAAAGTAAACTTGCTTTTTTATGGGTATACAATCAGAAATTTATTTTGATAATAAGAGTCAAATTACAAATGACACAAAAGCTTTTGATCAACAAAATGGAAAACATAAGAACGACGAAGAAACGACATTAGATGATTTGCCAAATGTTATTGTTCACAATCCAGAGAACAAGTAATTACATAAGTTTAAATTCAACCGTAAGACAAATAAGTTGCTTAATATGTATATAAATATGATAAACCCAAAAAAGGGTTTGTTATAAACAAATATACACTTATATAATATAATTTATATTAATTTATGTGTACATAAGTGTATATTAACACTTATATAAAAAATTATATGTGATGATTTATAAAATTATTTTATATCATACAAAATTATATATGGCGACATAAAAATATTCTATTTAATATTTACATATATACACTTATGTACATATATATATATATATATATATATATATATATATATATATATATATATATATATATATATATATATATATATATATATATATATATATATATATATAGATATATATATATATAGATATATATATATATATATATATATATATATATATATATATATATATATATATATATATATATACATATACATATATATATATATATATATATATATATATATATATATATATATATATATGTATGTATATATATATATATATGTATGTATATGTATGTATATGCATGTATATATAGTATATGCATGTATATATAGTATATGCATATATATGCATATATATGCATATATATATGTATATATATATGTATATATATGTATATATATATACATATATATATATATATATATATATATATATATATATATATATATATGTATATATATATATATATATATATATATATATATATATATATATATATATATATATATATATATATATATATATATATGTATATATATATATATATGTATATATATATATATATGTAGGTAAGTGTATATATGTAAATATTAAGTTGAATAATTTGTAATCATCACATATAATGTTGTATACTTAAAAAAGTGCTCAGTAAATAAACTAAAACTTTATAGTATATAGCACTGTTATTGGTTCAATTTTCAATTAAATTTTCTCAAAAACTACTTTATCAATTTTTACAACTTTTTTAAATTACACATACATAATTAGTTAAATTTAAAATCAACAATTGGAATAGTCATAAAACATTTTGAGGAAATATTTTATCACTGAATTTTTTACAGTAGATTTCATTGTCTTTAAAAGACAATGCAATCTACTGTTAATAAATCATACCATGCTTACATTGAAGTAAAAATATCAGTTAAAATGTTATTTTATAATTAAAAAAAGTTATTGTTAAATTTGCTCTCAAATTCCTTATATAGTGTGCAATTTGTAGTTGTGGTTTTAAAAGCTCTTCTTTTATAAAAAATTGAATTTATGGTAAAATAAAAATTGAAATTTTTATTTTACCATAAATTATATTAACAGTATTTTAGTTATAAATAAAATAACACATTTTTTTTTATATAAAAAAATTGTATGGAGATATAAATGAAACCAAATGGACATATGAGCTTATCTAATTTCATTATTTTTACTTTCATTTTTTTCTTTCTCAGGCAATGTTTCTTTTTTCTTTTAATTAGTTTTAGTTCTATTATAAAGAAAAAATAAATTAATTTTTAATTTCTTTTTTCTTTATAATAGAACTAAAACTTTTTTCCCCAAAAAGTTTTAGTTCTATTGTAAAGTGATTTCTCTTCGTTACTATTTTTGTTACCTTGCATTTGCTCCAATAAGCAAGAACTAATGGATTAGATCATTGAGGCCCTTACTAAAATATTTACTTAGTGTAGAATGCATGTTATATATATATATATATATATATATATATATATATATATATATATATATATATATATATATATATATATATATATATATATATATATATGTATATACTTAACGAAATTACTATTTGAATAAATGATGTGTTTGTTGCCAACAATAGGAATAAAAACCTTTTCGGGTCCAATAAAGTCAGAAATATGAGAGAAAAGAAATTTTCTTATTAAAGTTTGTTAAAATATTATTAAGAATAACAGATAGTACAATGCTGTTTTTTATCTTCAACACCTTATCATACTTTATGTATATATAAAATATTGCTGAAGCAATTAATTAAAAGCTTAAAGTAGGGATAAAAATTTCTCACAAATTTTAAACTCTGGAAATTTTCTGGAAAATTTCCAAAAATTTTCAAACAAATAAAATAAATAAAAAGGTTATTTTATAACTAATGGGTTAAATTTTGTCTTTTTTAGGCTGTTATTATTGACAATTTTATGGTAAAACATTGTAAAGCAGAAAATAAAAATTTTAGAAGCTTTGAAAAGCACTTTTTTGGTATTTTGTTGAGTAGCAACTATGATAATTTGTTTTCAAAATTTTCCATAGTTGTTTTATCCTTTTATTTACTAACCATATTGAGATTTGGTGCCGTAGGAAGCTTTGTTTAAGGCTACGCATTTTTTGCACCCCATCCCTAAAGAGGGAGGAGTATTTTTTTAATGTTTATTAAATTGGCCTACAAGTTACTGAAAACTGTAAAATTACATATAAAATGAGTTGATTGAATAATTAGAGTATTTTACAATTTTTTTCTTGATTTAACAGCATTATTGATTAATGGAATGCAAAAAGTAAAGAAACACTTTTACTAAATTTAAACTATAGTTCAAATTTTAAATAGATAAAAAATTATAGTTAGCTATAAAGATAAAGAACTAACGATTTCAAGGTCAATTCAGCCGCTAAGTTTAAATAAGTGCTTTTAAGACTTGAGTCTAACCTTGCTAGGGCACTTTTGACTTATTAATAATTAATAAATCAATAAGTTAAAAAATTATGCTATATTTTAAAATGGTTTAAATGTATACTGTATTTTTTAACCAATACTGCAATGTGTGTGTGTTTTATAAATATCATACCAGGCAACTTAGTTATTTATTATTATTTTATTTAACATTCAGATTAAATGTGTTTTCTAATGTAATTTTTAGATAAATTATTATAATCTAATGAAGCTAATGCATTTATAACATATACCTTTTATAAAAATGTTTTGAAATGCAACCTTTATACATAAAAGTCTTCCTATCTTTTTAAAATTTTTATATTCAATCTTTACACATAAAAAATCTTTGTTTCTTTAAGTTATTATACAAAATAAATACACAATAAAATTTGTAAATCTAAAAAAGATTTTATTTTTTGTCATTTGTGATAGGGGAAGGAGGGGGAGGGTGTCCAAAATTTTATATTTTTTGTTTAACCAGTTACACTTAATTGATTTTTTAAAAAGTTCTAAAAATAATTCAGATTTTGCTATTTTTTGTGGTTGGTTTCTACTTCTATTTTTAGCATTTTAATAATAATAAAAAAACTTAGAAATGAGAAACCTTTGTAGTGTGTAAAAATTTTCATCTTTATGTTGAAATTTATGCAATTTAAATTTTGATTAGATAACATCAAATTAAACTGAAGGAAAGTTGCGTTTAAACAAAAATAAGTCTTACACTAGTGTAAAAATTTGCTTTCACTAGAAAATATTTTGTTATTAATTTAGCAAACTGAATTTAAATACCAATTAAAATCAAAAATATTGCAACAAGAAGTAATGAATTAGTAAATTAATAAATCATAAACTAGTAAATAAATAAATCAAAATTAATAAACTTTTTTTAGAATCTCTCAATAGTTGATGAATTTTATCATATAAAGTTACCTTAACTCAGGGTTGTTTTTGTACTTGTTTTTAATTAAGTCAACAATAAGTTTTCTTTTGGAAATTTTCATTAAATAAAATTGGCTGCTCAGTAATTGCAAGAGCAGTTCGTATAAATGCACAAAAAAAAAAAGGATGATTGTATCACTCTTGCAAATATAGTTATGCAAAATTGCCTATGGAAGGCTAATTATTTAGCTATTATTTAGAAATTATTATGGATATGTATTAGGGTCATTCCATATGAAATCATCCAGCCAATGACACCCTTACGTCTCAGAATTTGTTCATTTTGACCTCACTTGCAGTCCATATTAAAAAAAAAATAACTGCGAAAATTTTAGTTAAAAATACACATGGGTTCCAGAGATATTGTCAGTTGAAATAATGCTGACTCATCATTTTAGTGATTATCTGACGCGACTACAAAGTAACATTTAGTATCTTTATAATGGCTTTGGGAAATTTCTTAAAATTTGGTACCCCAATAGATTTTTATTCGAGGAATCCAAAAATAGCACACTCAAGACTTGATTGTCTTAGGAAATGCCTCATTTATCCGACTTTGTTCAAAATTATTGACTTGTAAATTATTGATTTTTGGAGGTGAAATGAAGAATGTGGCCCAAAATCCTGAGTAAAAAGTTTAATTGTATATTATTATTTCATCTTAGATCTACTGAAAAAAATTAAATTCATCAATTGCCTTTCTAATACTTGATCAAAATTTGCATTTAAAAATGGTATCTATTTAGAAAAACTTAAACTTTGTAACAAAAGCAATTGTTTTTTAAAATGCAAATGTTTTTAAAACATTTATATAAATAAAACACCAAATAGTGTTATTTAGTGACTATTTAAGGACATTTATATTTATATGCCAATAGAGGTCTCTGACTAACTCTGCTAAGCCCCCCATCCCACCCCCCAATCTCCCTGAATTTTTTAATTTTTTTTTATTACATAAAATGAATTAATAATAAAAAATTGTTAAAATAAAAATTAATAACATATTTGTTTTAGTTTAAGTTTGAGAAACAATTTATTTTCATTATTTCAAATCGGTGAATGCTTACATCCTATTATATCAAAAACAGGCATAAGTTTTGTTTTGTTCTTTTTAAAGGTTATACTTTACTTGTTTGTATTTTCTTAAAGAATGTGAATTTTATTGTTTTTATATTTTTTTGGCAGGTAATAGTATAAATAATAAACATATTCAATATGGAGAAATGTAACATTGAAAAAAGTCTTAACATTCATTGCCACAAAACTGGATTTTTTAGAAAACAAGATTTTGTTCAATTTAAAGATCTTTGTGAAAAACAAGAAGAATTAATATGGCGAGCAAATTTAAGGGAAAAATATTGTTCAATAAGAGTTATATGTTGCCAATCATGAGCAGTTCTATGGGAAATATTTTGAGAGGAAAATTACAAAGTGTTGCAATCCTTTTGGAACACACAAGAAAAGTAAAAAAATTGCTATAAATAGTAATCTAACATTAATTACAACAGAATTGATAAGAAAATTAAAAGAAATTGAATTAATTAGTTATAACAATTTTTTTATTTTTAGTTATTTAAAAAACTTAAAACTAAATTTGTTTCTTAGGTAATATAAAGATTTCCTTAGACTTGGCAAAATTTTTGCAAGAAAATATTGTTAATGTAACCCCAGGTTGGAAATTCTGCTGTAAATGTTACGAAAAAGCAGTAGAAACTGATGACGATTTAAATTCTTAAGAAGAATGGGAATCAAAAAGTGAGAAAAAAATTAAGCTAGATACTACTATAGAATTGCTTGGAATTTCACCAGTCAAACTAAAAAGTCTTTCAAAACAAAGCAAATTGCCTGCAGCAAAACAAAAGTTTGAGAACACTATTGACAGAGTTGCAAAAATAGTCTCATTAGCATATAATATTAAAGAAACTTCTTTAACAACAGAAATAAAAAGCCCAATTTCAAACAACAGCATTAACAATGACCATGATCTAGACATTTTTATGTATGAAATAAATAAAAAAATTTCAGAGACTGACTCGTATCGCCATAAAGTGCAAATGTTAACACTCGCACCAAAATCATGGACACGTACAAAGATATCAAGCTACTTTGAAGTGTCTGAGTATCTTGTTCAAATTGCAAGAAAAGTTAAAAATGAGCATGGAAATCTATCATTGCTCAAAAAAAAACTAGAAACCCACTTTCATCAGAAGCAGTTAATTTAGTGATTTACTTTTATCAAAGTGATGAATTTTCAAGAATGATGCCAGGAAAAATAGATTTCGTAAGTGTTAAGAAAACCCAACATGTTTAAAAAAAATTATTGCTACTCAATCTAAATGAATTACATGTTACGTTTAAAAAAGACTACCCTAACATCAAAGTCAGTTTGTCAAAGTCTTGTACGCTTAAGCCTAAATGGTGCATTACAACTAATGCGTCAGGTACTCACAATATATGTGTACGTATACATCACCAAAATACAAAATTTCTCATTGATGCCATAAAAGTTATAAAGATTTCATGGTATTGATTGTTTGTTCTCTTGAAAATGCAGAGTGCATGTTGCATCGATGTAACCAATGCCCTGGTATTGAAGCATTAAAAACTTTTTTAGTGCAAGAGTTGATGAACCATGAGCTCGAAGAAGATATAGCATTCAAGCAATGGCAGAGTACCGATCATACAACACCATTATTACAGTCTTTGCCATAGATGAATTTAATGATTTATTATGTGACAGCATTGACAACCTTACTACTCATTCATATATTGCAAAAACACAAAATAGATACTTGAAAAACTGTAAAGAAAATCTTAACCAAAACAAATGCTCAATTTTAGGAGATTTTGCCGAAAATTATCAATATGTTGTTCAGGATGAGGTTCAAAGTTATCACTAGAGTAAAAGTCAATGTTCTCTCTTTACAATTGTACTTTTTTTATAGAGGAAAAATTTCTCAAACATAAATCCTTTTGTTACCTTTCAGAAGATGTTGATCATGACACAGGATTTATTTACAAGACTCAGGAAGATATAACTAGATATATCAAAGAAAATTTACCTGATGTATCAAGTGTGAAATACTTTTGCGATGGTTGTACAGCACAATTTAAAAATTTTAAAAACTTTATCAATCTTTGTCATCACAGTAAAGACTTTGAAGTGCTGAATGGGTATTTTTTGCTACCAGTCATGGTAAATCCCCCTGTGATGGTATTGGTTGGACTGTTAAAAGAGTAGTATGTCAAGAAAGTCTAAAACAAATAACTACTGGGCAGATTTTAAATGTTAATTTAATGTACTCTTTTTGTAAAGCCAAGATAAATGGAGTTTATTTAAAATTATTTTCAAAAGATGAAATCGACCTAACAAGAGTTCAATTAGAAAAAAGATATTTAGGTGGAAAAACAGTTCCTGGCACAAGGATGTATAATCACTTTATTCCAATTGCTTAAAACACTATAAGTTATAAAAAAACAAGTATTAATAAATGCACTGAAACATTTGATATCATTCGAACAAGCATGCATAATAAAGAGATTTCATTAAACATAAAAAAAAAAGGATTTTATTGCATGTTTTCATGACGGATTTTGGTGGGTTAGGATTGCTGAAGATGTAAGTAACCTTGATATAAAAGTCAGATTCATGCATCCACATGGACCAGGTAAAAACCTCATTCGGCCAATGAGAAATGACGAGTGTTGAGTGCTCAATTCTGAAGTTATGTGCCTAATTTCTACACCCACAACAATATCAGGTTGTACGTACAACATATCTGATTTAGATTTGGAGAATATAAGCAGTTGGTTACAAAAAAAAAAAAAATTTACTACATTTAAAATTATTTTGTAATTTTATTTACCTGTTTTGCATTTAGAATTTGTCTTTCTTTTTATCTTTTTTTCAAATCCTTGGATGTAAGGCTAAAAAGGAGGGGAAGTTTAAATAATTCCCACTGTCTACCTCATTATGTCAATGACTATATTAGTCTTAAAATACTAAATAATACCATAAAGATATTGATATAAATAAAAATGTTTAAAAACATTTCAGTATCTTTGGTTTTAAAATTTAAGATCTTTAAAATTGTGAAAAGATCTCAGTTTTTAGTGCTTACTTTGAAATATGAGGTAAATATTTATCGATTTAAAATAATGAAAATAAATTTTAGAGTTTATAAAGTTTCTCAAACTTAAACTAAAAAATAAAAAATATATATGTTTTTAAATTATATTTTAATAATTAATTCAATTTATGTAAAAAAAAAATTTTTTTTCTTGGAAGATTGGGGGGGGGGGGATAAAGAGTTAGTCAGAGTCCCCCTGGCCCTCCCGTGGCATATAAATATAAATGTCCTTAAATAGTCACTAAATAACACTATTTGGTTTTTTTAAAAAAAAAATCAGGGATGCGAAGTCCCAAAAAGGACTCCAGATTTGAAAGTCACTAAAAGATTACTTTATCCTTGATTTTGGTATCCAGGAGCTCTAAAAATATAAATAAGTTTATGGACTACTAATAGGAAAAAAATTAAGACTTTTAAGTTAGAGGAACAATCATTTTTTGAACCCGGAGTCCTTAAGTATAATGGCGGCAAGGACTCCAGGACTCCGGGCTTAAAAACAATTAGTTTCAAGTCATTAAATCTCATGAATTTTTTTCTTATAGCAGATCATAAGTCAACAAACATGTTTAGAGCTTCTGGACATTACAGACTTGGAAAAAATATATACCGGAGTCCTTTTGGGACTCGGCATCCCTGAAATAAATGTTTTAAAAAACATTTCAATTACTTTTGTTACAAAATTTAAGTTTTTCTAAATAGATACCATTTTTAAATGCAAATTTTGATCAAGTATTAGAGAGGCAATTGATGAATTTAATTTTTTTCAGTAGACCTAAGATGAAATAATGATATACAGTTAAACTTTTTGCTCGGGATTTTGGGCCACATTCTTCATTTCACCTCCAAAAATCAATAATTTACAAGTCAATAATTTTGAACAAAGTCAGATAAAAGAGGCATTTCCTGAGACAATCAAGTCTTGAGGGTGCTATTTTTGGATTCCTCGAATAAAAATCTATTGGGGTACCAAATTTTAAGAAATTTCCCAAAGCCATTATAAAGATACTAAATGTTACTTTGTAGTCGCGTCAGATAATCACTAAAATGATGAGTCAGCATTATTTCAACTGACAATATCTCTGGAACCCATGCGTATTTTTACCTAAAATTTTCGCAGTTATTATTTTTTTAAAATGGACTGCAAGTGAGATAAAGATGAACAAATTCATTTTATCCATAATGGGTAAATCCATATGACTTCATATAGATTTACCCAATATAGATAAAGTATAATGGATTACAAAAAAGTTACATAGATGAAATAGCTGATGTATTACGTTTTCTATCAAACTTTTGCAGTTAATAAAACAGTTACAAATAATATTGAGCTTATGCGTCAGCGTTGCACGCAATGCAATTAACTTCAGAAATTCTGTCTATTACAAAATTGGTATCCGAAACATGTGAAATCAAGATTTAGGTAATTTAAAATTGTTTAGAGAAATATATCCCATTATAAAAAATGTTGGAAGTATAAAGTACAGTTAAAACTAGTGACAGGAACAACTAAGACAGCGAGTTATCAAATGAAGAACTGCAAACTTTGCATTAGACGTCCAAGAGAAATTTTATCATAGCTTGTTTAAAATTTCAAAGCAGCCCATATACTTGTGAATCAAGTTGTCAAAGAATATATTGAAAAAGAGATAGATCTGTTAAATGCCAAAAACGATTGAAGAATGGGATATTTGTTTAGGGATACAGTAGATCTATTCTGTAAAGATCCACACAAAAAATGCTGTTATATACGTTATGTTTATAGAGGAATAAGTTATTAATTTAGGTTAACTTTAGTTAACTTAAATTAATAAGTTAAGTTTATTTAGTAAGTTAAGGTAAGTTTCTACTAGGAAAGTCCTCATAACAATCTGCAATCATCTACATGACTTTTTTTAGTTGTTAAGGTGCACCAAGACTGACTCAAGGTCTTTTCACAATGCACCGTAGAAAAGCAATTTATCTAGGGAGTTCACACAGGTGTCACAAGGAGACACGACTGCTATGAAGTTATTTCACATTTTTACTTGTAATTGATACAAATTGTTCTATATAAGGACTAATTTCATGTATAATGCCTAATTTTCTGTTGTATTTATAACGATACATAATGGTTATGTATTTTATTGATATAATGAATGAAAAATTATTTACTATGAATTCTACTTTAATAATGATATTGGTATCACCTAAGTTAACAATCAATTGTTTAATCAAAATTATCACTTTTATTAAAATTGAAGTAGAAGGCTAAATATTTATAATGAATAAAAAGTATTAAGTAATTCAAAACCAGCATAAAAAATTAAATAAGAAAAAGTGGTTAAACTAACTAAATCTAAAAAAAATTACATTTACCCCCCCCTCCTTATTTGTCAAAATAATTAGCTCAAAAGACAGGCTGCTAGGAAAACATCAAATTTTTGTTGTTCCACTAAAGTAATACACGAAAAAGTAATATAAAGGGTGGTTAAATTTTAAGGGCCAATGTTAAATTTGAATAAAACACAAATTATTAAGGAATTTATTGTATTATCTTTTTATTATGATAATATGGTATGATTTAATTATGTATGGAATAAATGGGCCAAATGGGCGCCGCGACCTCGGTGGAACACCTCTATCTGATGGTGCAAATTTTCGATGACGCTGAGGCATAATTGAGGTTCTATGCCGTTAATGTGCCGAATTATCTCATCCTTTAGCTCTTGAATTGTTCTGGCTTATCAACGTACACCTTTTCTTTTAAATACCCCCAAAGAAAGAAGTCCAACAGTGTCAAATCACATGATCTTGGCGGCCAATTGACATCGCCACCATGTGAGATAACACGGCCATTAAATTTTTCTCGCAAAAGAGCCTTTGTTTCGTTAGCTGTGTGGCAAGTGGCACCGTCCTGTTGAAACCACATATCCTCCACATCCATATGGTCCAATTCGGGCCATAAAAAGTTCGTTATCATCTCACGATAGCGAACACCATTCACAGTAACTGCCAGACCGGCATCATTTTGGAAAAAATATGGTCCGATGATGTCGCCAGCCCATAAACCACACCAAACAGTCACTCTTTGTGGCTGCATTGGTTTTTCGACAATCACTCTCGGATTAACATTCGCCCAAATGCGGCAATTCTGCTTGTTGACGAAGCCACTAAGGTGAAAATGGCCCTTATCACTGAAGATGATTTTTTTTGGAAATTGATCATCGATGGTTGTCTTTTCTTGCCACCATTCTCACCTTTGACGACGTTTGAGATGGTCAGTGGGCTTTATTTCTTGGGTCAACTGCACCTTGTAAGCGTGTAAATGCTAATCTTTATGCATAATGTTCATCATCGACGAGCGTGAAAGGTGCAATTGTTGGCTACGACGACGAGTTGATGTGGACGGCTCTTCAGCCACACTGTCGCGAACAGTAGCGATGTTTTCGGCAGTACGAGCTGTACGAGCATGTGCTGGTCTTTTCACATCTCCTACAGACCCGGTTTGCTTAAATTTATGCACGATTTTTCCGATTGTACGCACATTTGGACAATTAAATTTTCATAATAGGCCTGAATAACTTTAACGCGTTGCTCAATTGTGTAACTTTCCATGGTTCAAGTTGAGTCAGTCTGAAATTGAGAAATAACACATTAAATGCAGAAAAATAATTTACGTTTAGGTTTGGTTCACATTCAACATCGGCCCTTAAAATTTAACCACCCTTTATAACAACTTGAGCGTTTTATTGCTTTTTTAAAAAAAATTTGTGATTCTTAAATTGAAGAACATTTTTCTAAAAGTCATGTTTTTATTTTTTTTAGAAAAACAAATAAAAACAACTAATTATCCAGGCAAGAATATTTGAATATCAATAATTTTGTAATCGGAAATAAAAATTATGAACAATTTTTTTTTTAATAGTAACATAGTTAGATTTGTTCTTTTTTTAATAAAGAATTTGAAAACATTGAAATAACTCAAGTTTTAAGATAATGGACCTAGCGCTTTTTAGAAAAACACTCTTCAATTGATAAACTTGATTATAAAACTTTGACTAAAAGATTCGTATTTTTTTTTATTATGCTTGTGGGTCTCTATATAGAGACCCACAAGCATAATAAAGTAATATTATTTTGTATTTTTGGTTGAAATATTTAAAGAATACCCAAATACTACAATGATAAAATGCATATTTTTGAAACAAAGAAATGAGTTTTCTTTAAGTAAGTTTATTGCAATAATATTTTAAAAATTTCCGGAAATTTTGAGCATATTTTCCGGAAATTTTGAGCATAATTCACGGAAAGTTTGAGCATAATTTCCGGAAATTCTGAGCATAATTTTCGGAAATTTTGAGCATAATTTCCGGAAATTTTGAGCATAATTTCCGGACATTTTGAGCATAATTTCCGGAAATTTTGAGCATAATTTCCGGAAATTTTGAGCATAAATTCCGGAAATTTTGAGCATAATTTCCGGAAATTTTGAGCATAAATTCCGGAAATTTTGAGCATAATTTCCGGAAATTTTGAGCATAATTTCCGGAAATTTTGAGCATAATTTCCGGAAATTTTGAGCATAATTTCCGGATATTTTGAGCATAATTTCCGGAAATGTTGAGCATAATTTCCGGAAATGTTGAGCATAATTTCCAGAAATGTTGAGCATAATTTCCGGAAATGTTGAGCATAATTTCCGGAAATGTTGAGCATAATTTCCGGATATTTTGAGCATAATTTCCGGATATTTTAAGCATAATTTCCGTAAATTTTCAATGGTAATTTTAAATTACATAACTTCACTGGAAAAAGCTTTTACATCAAGTTTTGTAAACATTGGGCTTTTTATTGGTATATGCGCTTAAGTTTATAACTTGTATTGTTACATAACATTGGAAAGAGCATAAAATTAGTAGCACAATGGCAAAATATCATTGAAATCTAATAATTCCAAAAAACCTGATAATTCTGAGATTTTTTGATTGTTTAAGTAATTAAATCCAATTACATAAACTTCTTTAGAGAATCTTTAAATTTTCCTTTCGGCACACAGAAGTTTCTCGATGAAATTTTTTGTGAAATTTAACAGATGCATAAAATTTATATATTATAAATTCAATAAGTTAGAATGATAATAAATAAGTTAGAAAAATAACTCAATATATCTTCGATAGTGATGCATTTCTGAAACCAGCACAAAGTTTTTAATACTTATATGCTTTAGAAATGTTGGTAATGTCAAAAAAAAAAAAAAAAAAAAGAAAATAAGCTTGAATTATTTAATTCTTAAAATTAAATTAGATTTAAACTACTATAAAATAACACTAAAAAGCATTTTTTTTAATTTAACTCGCCTAGAATAACGAGTTACAGAATTTATTTTTAAAATTGGTGCTTTAAAAGATAAATACATGCTTTTTATTTTGGTTTGAATATAGAGCAGTAGTAGTCTTTTCGGTATTTTAATAATAAAATTAAATTCCACATAGTGATATACAAAACTCATCTACAGAATTAAAAAAGTATTTAAACAAAGACAAAAGAAAAGTGCTGATAATTTTAAATTAATGAAATCCACTAATGTGTGTGAGTTCCACTTTAGTCCTGAGGAAATAAAAATTAGTTCTGGAAATGGAAAATCTTTTCGAGCTCGAAATGAAGTTATTTTTATTTGTTTGCAATATTAGTTGTATAATTAACATTTAATATCAGAAGCATTTCCAAAAAAGTTAAATGTTTTATATGACAATTCCATAAAGCAAAGCAAATATTTTTTCATTTTTTAATTATACTTAATATAATATTATAAATATGTAATTGAATTTATGAAATTTGTGTTTTCAAATCAGGGTTTTTCATCATGAACTTTATTGTTAAAATTATTATATATTACAAATTATTGTAAAAAACTATATAAAAATATATTATGTTCATTCATACAGCAAGATTTCCCATGAGCAATAATGCATTTCACCTATGTTGAAAAGCATAACCAGATTAAATAAAAAATGTTAACAAAAACAGAGTATATACTCTGCTTTTCTAACATATTTTTTTGTAAATATCTTACAAACATTTACATTAAAAAATAAAGTTCAATAATTAAGTGTGTAGGGATTTATCACAAAAATTGTTTAATAAACAAACTTTTGCTCATTTGTTTCTTTTAACTTTTAATTTTATCTTTAACAAATAATAAATAAAGATTTTAGTATAGATAATCTTAATCACATTAACTAATTCTTAGAACATTAACATGTATAATTATCAGCTTGTATGTTGCAATACATCAAAAATTTTAAAAGCTAACTTTTAAAACATTACAGTGAATAAAAAAGACAGCACAAAGTTTGAATTTGCTCATTTTTAAGCTGCAAAAAACGATTCATTTAATATACTAACTTCTGAGCTACGACTTTATAATTAAAAAAAATATCTTTAATCACTTTTAAAGAATGTTGACTGAAATGTATAATACTTTTGACATTGTATATACTTGTTTATAGTTTAGATATATGTATAACTATAGTTTTTATATATCTTATTATCTTATATTATATTATGCAGACTAATTTGTGGAGATCTTATTAATGTCTTTAAATGCTGCAAAATTAATTAATATAATAAAAGTTTATTTGAAGTTGATAACCAGTTAATACTCCTGATCATATATTCAAACTAAAAAATTATTTTTCTTGCTCAAGTCATCATCATCATCATCATCATCATCATCATCATCATCATCATCATCATCATCATCATCATCATCATCATCATCATCATCATCATCATCATCATCATCATCATCATCATCATCATCATCATCATCATCATCCTCATCATCATCATCATCATCATCATCATCATCATCATCATCATCATCATCATCATCATCATCATCATCATCATCATCATCATCATCATCATCATCATCCTCATCATCATCATCATCCTCATCATCATCATCATCCTCATCATCATCATCATCATCATCATCATCAAATAAATCTATATACCGTAAGCAGGTTTGTCATTTTATTATATCAAATTACAATTTTATTTCAATATTCTAGTATTTTCCAATTGGTAAAAGTAAAGAAATACCAATTGAAGTTCGTTCCCAAATTATTGCTTTATATAACCATACTTCCAAATTACATAGGCAAATAGCGACAGTTATTAGAGTTTCCCATAGCTATGTGACCAAGATTATTAAACTTTATAAAGTAACAGGGGAATTTACTTCAAGATCTCGAAGTGGTCAGTCGAAGGTTACTTCCTCGAGAACAGACTTAAGAATACGACGAGAGGTATTAAAGTCCCCTTTTTATAAGCGCAAGAGAGATTAAGGAAAGGTTGACTCCAACATGTGATCAAGTTAGTGAAAGAACCATTCAAAGTCCTAATTCCTCAAAATATGATCCAAGATAAACCATCAAGACAGTCAAACATTCTTCAGGTGTCATGGTTTGGGCTTGCTTTGCATATAAGGGTGCAGGAAGTATAGAGTTCATTGAAATGAACAAAAAAATGAACAGTGCCCGATATGTTGACATCTTATCACAATGTGCAAATGTTCTTTGAAAAAGCTTCACTGTTCAATATTTCAGCAAGATAATGCCATTTGTCACACCTCTAAAATATCAAAGGCTTGGTTTGTAGACAACAAAATTGAAGTTCTTCCTTGGCCTGGAAATAGCCCAGATCTTAATCCTTTTAAAAATTTGTGAAAATACATCAAAGATAATCTTGATAGAACCAAATGTACATCTACAGAATCCTTGAAGGATGAAATCAGACTAGTATAGTGTCTGGAAGCTAATAAAGATCAGTGTTCAAAGTTGCCTAGAAGACTTCATCTGGTGATTAAGAACAAAGAACATTGCTTTGTTTAAATGTATTTATTAAAAAGTTTATATGTTTAAAATGTATTTATTTTCATTTGAATTCAATACATTTGTGTGCGTTTGTTTATTGATCGCTTAATGTGTATGCAATTGAATGCGGTGCAAATTCCTTTAGGTTTTTTATTAAAGCATGTCATATATATATGATTTATCATCAAAGTTCAATATTAGTTTCATACATTAAAAAAATAATGAAATTATGCAAAATTTATAAGTGGTTTTAAACTTTTTTCGGACCCTGTACTAATAAAAAGATATCTAATGTCACTAAACGCTAAATTTCATTTTTCTCAAAATGAGAAAAATGTGACATTTGTGGTTTTACCAGTGTGGTCTACATATTCTACATATATGTAATCACAATCATTAGTAAAAAACACTTATCTAACTTTTATCTTCGACTTGAAGTTTCACCATTGCTGGATCATCAGGAAGAGTTACTAAATCTCAAAAAAAATTCAATTTATAGAAAAAAATATTTTACAGGAAGTTATAAATTATTATAAAATTTTTTTAATTACTATATTTTTTTTGTTAACGGGAAGTTACAGAAAGTAATTATGAAATAATTTTCTTTGGAATGAGGATAGTTTAATTTGGTCATTTGTTTTTATAATTTTTTAAGAGGTATTTATTTTCGTGCCTACATTTAGAAATTAATTCAGATTTTTTATTTAATAAATTTTCTTGATTTAAATAAGTAATTATTTCAAATTTTTCTTGCAAACATAGCATACATTTTTTGGAAATGTTATTATAGGCAGGGGCAGATTTTAGAATAGACCAATGTAAATTAAAATTTTTATTTTTTTCTTTTAAATCCCAAATATATTTTGACAGCATAGTCTCTTTTGAATATTTTTTGTGTTTAAATGATTGTTTGAGGTTGGCATAACGTTTTTTCCATTCCCCCTCGGTTAAGCCAATATATTGTTTATCAGGGTTGTTTTGTGAGGAAACAATGCACTTGTAAATAACATTTTTCGAAAGGCATTTTCCATTTAGAGGGCAATCTATTTTTTGTTTACAATTACAATAATCAGTGTTTTTTTCTTTTATATGTTCATTTTTATTAATTAACGCGTAGTTGTGGCCTTTTATATTTCTTTCTAAATTTTTTGTACAACTATAACTTACTTTAATGGTATTTCTGTTAAAAATCTTATGTAATTTATTAGAGGGAGGAAAATGTTTGTCTACTAATTTTAGAAAAATTTTACCTATATTTGTTGAAACATTTTTGCTGTACGCGGGGTTGAACCAAATTATGTTTCTATTTCTATTACGCTTTTTTGCAATTTTCTTTACAAATTTTAGCTCGAAATTTTAGCTCGAAATTTTGAAAATGATCCAGCAATGGTGAAACTTCAAGTCGAAGATAAAACTTAGATAAGTGTTTTTTACTAATTTATTATTGCTCTGTTCTTTAAGAACATTGAGCACTCTATTTGTAAAATACACTAACATAGTTTACATATATATATATATATATATATATATATATATATATAAATATATATATATATATATATATATATATATATATAAATATATAAATATATATATATATATATATATATATATATGTGTATATATATATTTGTATATATATATATATATATATATATATATATATGTGTATATATATATTTGTATATATATATATATATAAATATATATATATATAAATATATATATATATATATATATATATATATATATATATATATATATATATATATATATATATATATATATATATATATATATATATATATATATATATATATATATATATATATATATATATATATATATATACAATGGTGGCCAAAAGTATGGAAACTTTTTTACAGTTACATTTTTTTAAATTTGTATTAAATAAAACCAAAATTATTTAACCCAAGTGTTCTTGCAATAGTCTACTTTATATATACTACAAGTTTGAACTTGTCTTTTCTAAGCCATTTTATTACATACTAATATTTCTTAATTTCGATTGGACAAAAGTATGGAAACTTGTTCAAACTTGTCACTAAACATAAACAAATCTTATCATTTAGAATTAAAACGTGTAAGAATTGACATCTTTGTTAGTTCATCTTAGTTTACTTTTATATTAATCAGTATGGCACCGGGAAAATATTATTCTAGTGATATTAAAAATAAAATAGTTGAGTGTTTTAAAAAGGGTAATAAACCAATTGATATTTCTCGAAATTTTCAAGTTCCAAAAGGTACAAAAATTATTAAAAAATTCAAAGAAAGGGGAACTGTGGAAATGAAAATGAAACCTGGAAGACCAAGAAAAACAACAAAATGATTAGATAAAGTTATAAAAAATACTTCTACAAAAGATCCTAGAAAGTCATCAAAGGATATGAAAGAAGAAATCTTGGAACAGCATAGAGTTTTATTATCTGACAGGACAGTTCGTAGAAGGTTAAATGATGCGGGCTTATTTGGAAGAGTGATTGTCAAAAAACCGTTAATTTCTAAGAAAAATAAGATGGGTAGATTATTGTTTGCAGGGGAACATTTAAAATGGTCATAAGTTTCCATACTTATGACCAGGCCTAATTTAAAAATTTAAATTTTTTTGTATATGTTAATAAAAAAAAAAAGTTTTATTTTATTAAAAAGTTGTATTACGACTGAATCAGGAATACAAGATAAAAGAAGCGAATCCAAAGAGTTAATGTTCAAGGAAAAAAACTAGACAAATTAGAGTTCCTAAAGCACTTAGGAACAGTATCAGAAAAAGGATGAGACTTAATTAAATGACTAGTAACACAAGAATGAACTTTAGTAGATGGAACAAGAGATGCTAGCTCTTTAGAGCAGTGCCCATTATAGTATTTGTAGAAAAGAGAAAGAAAAGCAACATTATGACAATGTGATAATGGTTAGGGGTTGGCTGCAAAAGCAGGTCCAACTATGTTTACAAAGCATTTTTGCACCTTGCCTAAAATAGAAAGGGCATCATTAGAAGATCTACTGCAGATATGGCAACAGTATTCCATACAAGGCGGATTTGAGATTTATAGAGATAAAGAATAGAATCCGAAGTAAGAAAGTGCCGAATTCAATAAAATAATGCAACCTTAGTGGATGCTAATTTTGCAAAAGATTTGATATATGGTTTCCATGAAAGATTGGAAGTAAGAGTTAATCCAAGAAGATAAAGAGTGGATGACTCATCGAGTACATTACCATTCATAAATATAGGAAGATCTAAGTTATTGTGATAATGATTGGCTAAAAAAACTTAAGTTTTATCTGTATTGAAGTTCACCTTAACCTCTCCACCTTTATTTAATGCACGATAAAACCTATTGGTTATACTGTTAGCAAATCAGCTGTAGAATGAGAAGATTGAAATCCATATTGATGGTCAGAAAGTAAATTATATTCAAGATGAGAAATTAAGTGTTTGTTAATTAAAGATTTGAAAACCTTGCTTATAATAGGAAAAAGACTAATGGGACGGTAGTTGGACAAATTAGATTGCTCTCCAGAATTTTTGAAGATAAGGATAACAGATGCCGCTTTCCAGCAGGCTGGAAAACAAGACTCTGATAAGCACTTGTTGAATAGTTTTGAGAGTATAGACAACTGCTCCGGAGAACACTTCTGCAAGTCGATAACAGGTATCTTGTCCGGGCCACAAGCTGTAGAAGAGTCTAAGCAGCAAATCACTTTAGATACAGAAGCTGGAGTGATACGAATGTCAAGCAACGGATCAACCTGTTTGTTGGCAATATCAGGTAAAATTCAACTAGTGAAATCAAAAGATGGTTTTGATAAAAAGTTTTTAGCAAACAATTCAGCTTTGTCTTTTAGTGAGGTGACAAAGTCTGAATCATACAAGAGAGGTGGAATTAAAGATTCCTTATTAGTAATACTATTAAAGATTCTCTAGAAGTCACGAGAGCCTAATTTTTATGATAAGATACAAGAATTCATGACCTGAGAATGGCGGGCTTTGGCGTTATGAAAAACCTTTTTGGAATAATTACTAGCAATAATAAACAGATGTCTGTTTTCTGGAGAATTGTTTACTGATAAATATGAAAGTAACGGTTTCAATTGGCAATCGCAGCTGCACAATGTGAGGAAAACCATGGAGGAGAGTGAGGCTTGACCTGGAATCATCAAGAGGGAACAAAAGATTCCATGCCAGCCTGAATCCACAAAGTTATGTAAGAAGCACCTTTGTAGACAGGAAGACAAAAGATTTCTACCCAAGGGCCATCGCAAAGAAAATCACGGAAAGAATCCCACTCAGCTTTAAGGTAGTTGTAAGAGGTACGATAATAGGGGGATTCATGTGATGAAGTAGAATGAAATATTAGTTTTAGAGAGATCAAACTGTGATCAGAAGCACCTAAGGGTGAATGAGGAGAAACTAAGCACTGACTAGGATCAGAAACAAGACATAAGTCGAGTAGAGAAGGTAAATGATTTGGGTTGTCTGTAAAGCGAGTTGAAAAGTTGACTATATGAGTCAGTAATTGAGAAAGGCAAAAGATGTGGGCTTTAATGTCTGCAGAATCACTGACACTAGAGCCAAGCCATTCAGTGTGATAGGCATTAAAGTCACTGACAACAACAACATAGGCTGATTGATAAAGAGAGAGGGCTTGGTCAATGTAATCAGAAATAACATCAAAAAGAGTGCAGTCTTGAGATGAAGGAGAGCGACAAAGAACAAAGAAAAAGGCGATAGAGTGAAGTGGTGCTAAATGAAAGCACATTGAAGAATAGTCTGATGATTCAAACCTAGTTTCATGACAATTGGGTGAATTCTTATAAATGTAAATGCCCTGGCCAAGCATGTGACTATTGGAGTCTTTATGATTTAAAGGAAGATAACCATCAACACTAAGATCGCAAGATGAGACAGATGAACTCAAATTAGTCTCACAAAGAGCAAGTAGGTCTGGTGAACTTTGCAATAGATAAGACTCAACAATAGAAAGTTACTTGGAAGACCACAAATATTATTGAATGATAGGTTTAGAGAACTTGGTGATGACAATGGTTTTTTGTGTTTTATAGTTTTTGGTACTTTATTCATTTTTATATTTGTTAAAGAACTTGACTCAATGCATAGATAGCACTCAGTTCACTGTTTAATAGGCCAAGCAATTGCCTCATTACCATTATTAAACCCTAAGCCGTAACAAAGGGCTCTAAATGTGGCCTTGGCAATGCACACCAAAAGTGCAAACAGGGACACCATCCATGTGCAACATGGCACTGTTAATACTTTGATATTTTTCAGCTAGCCTCAGAACCATAAATCTGAGTTTTAGAGCTGTACCCTCATTAAGAGATAATAGAATGAGTTGCTTAGTCATAAAAACAAGCTTGTCAGTGAGCCATCAAATACAATTTATAACCTTGATGTCTGACATGGCTTTATATGTAATTGGATTATTGGATTATATGTAATTGGAACTTGACTCAAAACATAGATAGTACTCAGAACACTGTTTAATAGCCCAAGTAATTGCCACATTAATATTATTAAGCCCTAAGCCGTAACAAAGGGCTCTAAATGTGGCCTTGGCAATGCACACCAAAAGTGCAAACAGGGACACCATCCATGCGCAACATGGCACTGTTAATACTTTGATATTTTTCAGCTGTTGATGGAATCAGCCTCTCTGAGAACTACCGCAGAGATCTGGAAACCTGATTACCAGCCGGCCTCAGAACCATAAAACTGAGTTTTAGAGCTGTGCCCTCATTAGGAGATAATAGAATGAGTTGCCTAGTCATAAAAACAGAGACCCAAGCAAAACCCATGCATTGAATCAAGAAGATCCAGCATTCAACATCCTAAACTGGAAACAATGTATTAAAAATGCATCTGTGCCAGCCTAATAGATCAAAAAGGGGTGCAAGGCTGGTCAACAGATAGAATCTGTTTACCCCTTAAGTCTTTGCCTAGGAGGCCTTCTACAAGACAATAACCGGGTGCCTTAAGAAACACTTAATCTCTTATGTTGAATCTAATCATTTACTTTCTGATCATCTGATATGAATTTCAATCTTCTTGTTCTACAGCTGATTTGCTAACAGTAATAACCGATAGGTTTTATTGTGCATTAGATATAGTTGGAGAGGTTAATGCCATCGCTCTTGACATTTCTAAAGCTTTTGATAAAGTTTAGCATGCTGGTCTTCTAAGCTTTCTTATTACGGTATATCTGGTAACATCTTTAAGAATATTAAATTCTTTTTTTCCAATTGTAGTATAAAAGTTTTCCATGATGGACAGCACTTTTCTTCTTATTCTGTAACTTTAGGGGTTGCTCAAGGTTCTATCCTTGGCCCTATACTCTTTTTAATTCACATTAACGATCTTCCAGATATTCTCACATTTAAGGTGGCATTGTTTGCTGATGATACTACCATTTATTCTTTTTGTGAAATGAAGGCAACACTCTCTGATTGCTTGGAGGGGGCATTTGAGCTTGTAAAGGATCTCACTTCTGCTTCAGCATGGGGCTCACAGTGGCTGGTGAACTTTAATTCAGATAAAACCCAATTTTTTTTAAATAATCGTTATCGCAATAATTTAGATCTTCCTATATTTATTAATGGTAATGTACTCGATGAGTCATCTACCCTTCATCTTTTAGGATTAACTCTTACTTCCAATCTTTCTTGGAACCTTATATCAAATTTGTTGCAAAGTTAGCATCTGCTAAGGTTGCATCTCTTTATCTGAATTAACACTTTAATTTTTAGGATTCTATTCTCTATCTCTATAAATTTCAAATCTGGCCTTGTATGGAATACTGTTGTCATTTCTGGGGCGGATCTTCTAATGATGGCATTTACTTTTAGACAAACACGCATTGTAAATATAGTTGAACCTGCTCTAGGATCCAATCTCCAACCATTATCACATTGTCGTAATGTTGCTTTTCTTTCTCTTTTCTATAAATACTATAATGGGTAGTGCTCTAAAGAGCTAGTGCCTCTTGTGCCATCTACTAAAATTCATTCTCGTGTTACTCGTCATTCAATTAAGTCTCATCCTTTTTTTGTGAATGTTCCTAAATGCTCTAAAAACTCTTAATCGTCTAGTTTTTTCTTTGGAATTCGCTTCATCTTGCTTTCCTGATTCATATAATTTGCAATCCTTTAAGTTGTCTGTCAATCTAAAAAAATTAAAAGTTTTAAATTTTTTTGTTTTTAGACCTTGATTTTTTATTCGTCACTGAAAATATATTATTACAATAATTAGAGAATGCAGGTTTTTAACATAAAACCTGATTTTTAATATGTTAATAATATTAAATATAGTCATTGTTAACTTGTTTTTTTTATTCAGCTTTGATGAAAGTGAAAAGAAGGAAGATGTTGGCACTGTCCCTTTACTATCTTTGGTATTTTTTTTCATTTTAAAGTTTTGCATATATATTTACATTCATAGAAGTGCTAGGAGTTTTCCCGCATAAGGCCAAAAGTTTAAGCAGGAATTTTTTTGTCATTTATCTTAGAAGGTTTCTTGGCAAAATAAAAAAAGATCTCATTGAATACTTAAAATGATCAAAAAATTAGTTTTTTAATCACTTTGTTTTATGATTCACCTGCATGAATTCTTAAAATTTTCAATTGGCATTCTGGCATTCTGCTGCAAATATATTTGCTGTATCATCTAGCCAAATTTCCTCTAATATCAACATTTAATATTAAGTTAATATATAGTTATAAAATATAAAGTTAATATTTAATAATAAAAATATAAAGTTGTGCAGTTGTATGATTAAATTAAATGTAAACATTTATTTTGTAACATGCTCTGAAAGTAAAATTTATTTTTTGACATATAAACCAGTTTTAAGTTTGTAAAAAATAACTTACTAGTATTTTAAAATTTTATAAATTGTAATAATGATATAATAATGGTTTTGATTTTTTTAAATATTCTTTAGTTTCAATATGCTGATGGATATGACTGTTTGTGCATATTTTTTGCAACTCTTGCATCTATTGGAAATGGGATTGCTCAACCTGCCTCGTTTATCATATTTGGAAAATTAATTCAAGAGTTTATTAGTGCTAAAACGGATGCAAAAATTGACATATTAGATTCCATGAAAAGATTTGCTGTGTATTATTGCATCATTGCTGCTGCCATGTTTGTTTGTTCTTTTTTTCAAGCTGCGCTTTGGTCTTTTTCTGCTTCACGTCAGGTT